>NW_010363200.1:200954-272972 GCF_000414095.1 Morus notabilis
AATTTAATAGATTAACTTTTAATTTTCAAGATGATCCTTCTGCTTCATCTTGATAATTTCTTTGTAAATATTTATTTACTTTGTAATTTCTAATTTGTATAGTGTTTATTGTAATTTGTAATCTTGTATAGACTTTGTAAGTTCATCAAATTTGTAATTCGTCCCACAATGATTGCACTCTTTTTTTCTTACCAAGTTTTTATCCCAATTGAGTTTTTCTTGGTAAGGTTTTTAATGAGGCAATCATGAATTACAAATTTAAAAATCAATGAAGAAGTAATTTTTTTTATATAGTTCGTTTGTGTTGTGTGTTCATTTCATATTTTAAATTATAATATACACAATTACACATTGTAATTATACAAATACTTATTTCAACAACATAAAAATATAATATAAAAAAAAAAATTTCGGGCAGCCGGTCGTTCATCGGGCAGCCCGACCGGGCATGGGCAGGCTTCCTCTGCCCGAAGCCCGTCCATGGGAATTTTCGGGTCGGGTCGGGCAGTCTGAATTTTCGGGCAGATCGGGTTCGGTCATCGGGTAAAAATTTGGACTTTTCGGTGGTCACGGGCGGCCCGTCCAATGTTTCAGCACTGCTTTCAACTACAATTTTTTTTTAGGGGTTAAAGTTCAGAATATTTAAAACAAAAGATGTGTTTTTACACAAATGGAATCGGAGGTGTTAGTTATTACCATTTTTTTTTTTTTTTTTTTTTGC
The DNA here is from genome assembly GCF_000414095.1 of Morus notabilis. Taxonomy (NCBI): domain Eukaryota; kingdom Viridiplantae; phylum Streptophyta; class Magnoliopsida; order Rosales; family Moraceae; genus Morus; species Morus notabilis. Next base: position 201,676 of record NW_010363200.1, read on the forward strand.
TGAAATATAGTTATTACCAAATTTTGAAGCTCAAAATCCATTCAGAATTTGGACAAAATTAGATGGAAGGAGGAGAAAATAACATATTTTAAATTTTAAGGCATAGCTCCAAACAGATCATAAGAAATTTAAAATGTGTTCGTAACAATACAATAATATTATACGTCTCATGTGTTTATTAGATATTTTTGTACTAAACACCGTACCATAAAAATCGTTCTTTTTAGAAATATGAAAATTGATATCGAGTAGGGCATGTTGTTTTCGTAAAGCACACTTTTTAAGTCATTTAATTAAATTATTATAAATAAATTTATGAATATCTACATTAAAAATAATGCACGATATAAAAATGTTTTCTCGTAGATTAGACTTTTAAACAAATGATTAAAAATCTTACTCAACTAATAGTGCAAAATAACATCCCCACCATATTTTTTTTAGTTTTTTTATTAGAGAGTTCGTCAATGAAAAATGTGATTACTAATTAAAAATGAGCAACTTATTTACCAGAAGACTTCGTACATACAGTTTGATATATCTTGACAATCTGAATCCCTCATATTGTCCAAAAATATAACCCAAACATAAAGGAGCAATTCTGTTAACCTTGGGAATCGGTCATTTTCTACAACACAAACCGGTTTTTTTTATTATTTTTTATTTAAATTACTTTAAAAGAATCAATCTTACTAGTATCTCGCAATTTTAGAGTCATTTTCGGTTTATCTTTTGAATTTTGAAAGTCTCATCTTACCCCTTAAATTTTAAATTAGTCTAACTTAATTCTTTTTATTAGAATCAAATTTAAATTAATCTAACTTAATTCTTTTTATTAGAATTCTAATTAAGATCAAACGAAAAGAGAAAGCTAATTGTAGTCATTTATTTATTTATATTTTATTTTTAAGAGAAATTCTAAAAAAAGAGACAACGTAATTGCATTCTCTCTCTATTTTTTTTTTTTTTTTTTACTTTTTGTAATAAACAATGATTAAGTAAGCCTAATTCAAAATTCAACAAACAAAATGAGAGCTTTTAAAATGTCATAATAGGAAAAATATAAATATTGAGAAATTATAATAAATAGCGTATTTATAAAACTAAATTAAATAAATATTAGATTTTAAAATTATTTAAAGTAAATAGCAGTTTAATATGTAAATCACTTACGATTAGTAAAAAATAATTTACATGGTAAAAAATCTTTTTATTTGTTGTGAAAAGAAATTTTACATTATTAAAAAAAATTATGTGAAATTTTTTTTCTAGTCATAAATGAAATATTTTCGTAATAAACTGTTATTTACTTTAAATAATTTTAAAATATGTTATTTACTTCAATTATTTTTTTTATAAATTGCTATTTACTTCATTATCCTAAAAATATTTAAGATTAAATTAAAAGGACAAATTACACGTTTTTCTCCTAAACTATAGGCATTGTCATAAAATGTACCCTGAACTTTAGTTTTAGCTTTTTTTCTCCCGAACTTTAATAACTCTTGTAAATTTTCTCCCTCAACTAAATTTTTGATGGAAAATTTCATGTGAAATGCAAAAACTAATAAAAAACTCATTATGTAAAGATTTTTAATAAAAATATCACGTATTACACAAATAATGAGTGTCATTGAACCATTTTTAGTATACAATTACTTTATTAGCTTCATTTCATTTAGTCACACAAAAGTGTAATTACATAATAAGAGTTGTCATTTTTTACTATATTAATTTTCTCTTAATTTATCTGACCTAAAGAACCATAGAGATTTATCTATAGCGGCCAATAACAGTAACAGAAGTAAAACTTTATCAGAGAGAATAATTTATAAAAATTACCGAAATTCAGGAGAAAAAAATTAAATTAAAAATTCATGAGACATTTTGTGAAAATATGCAATTTACCTCAAAATTTAAAATGTGAATAAAGAGAGGCACAAATGGCCGAAGCAGAATACAAAGACGTGGGGGCTTTGAAATTCTCATCGCATAAACGTAATCTGCTTGCTTCCTTACGTTATATTCCTTTTCTCCTCCACTCACAAAACCCATTTCCGTTTCACTCACCGTCTCACATAAACTACTAAAAAAAAAAAGCAAAAAAAAAAAAAAAAGTAATAAAATATAAAAAAGGAATATACTCGGGCACTCGTCTTCTTCAAACTTAAAGGTAAAGCCACCTTATAAATCACAGTATTCCGCATAATATACATATCTCATCTGTGATTTCTCTTGGTTTTATCGCATTTTCTCTGATTTCTGAGCTGAGGAAGAAGGAGAAAAATGGTGGTGTTCAACGTTTCCAAGGTCGAGACCACGCCTTTCGATGGCCAGAAGCCTGGTACCTCCGGCCTCCGCAAGAAGGTTGGATCTTTTTTTCTTTCGCTCAATACTTTTCCATTTCCATTTTCTTATTTCGAATCTCTTTGGATTCTTCTGTTTTTCTTGCGATTTCCCGTCGATCGTTCGTCAGCGCGGCGTTTTTCTTTGTTTTCTATGGAAATTTCTGCTTCAATCACAATTTGATACTGGCCGATTGGTGGATCGCTTTGGCGCAATCGGAATTGCGCCATTTTGATCTCCAATTGGATCAAAGGGATCCGTTTCTGATTTCGGATTTCGAGAAATTAGACGCGATCTTGTATTAGTACTCAGCACAGTCATCGACGTAGCTTACGATCAGTAAATCTAGCGATGGAATGAAATTAAAAAGCTATGGTATTTTTGATTAAATATTCTTCTCTAAATTGTATAAAAGGCACGAGATTTTAATTTATCTAAACTAGTATATTTCTTATATTTTGGCGACCAATTATTTAAGGAGAGATTCATTATGTTCATGTTAAAAGTCGCGGCATTGATCACTAGTGTATGTAAAAGTAGAACGGACTCTTTTCCATTCTGTTGTAGACGAGCTTTGCGGAGTAGTGGAGTAATTGAAACGTATCAGATCGAGTATTGTTTTTATTCTTGTATCAGAAAGTAGTCAATCGTCTTCTTATGTGTTTTAGTTGGTTTCTATTGTTAACATACTTGTTTATTAAGATAATCTGCTAATATTTAATTGGCTAGCGTTAAGTTTAAAACACCTCTCTACATTTAAAAAAAATAAAAAATAAAAAGTGAGCTTCTTGGATCTTTCAATTTAAAAAAAAAAAAAAGAGAAAGAAGAAGACGAAAACGAGCTACTACTACTTGGTCCTTTGTCTGGTAATTACATCTTTTTGTTATATAATTTGGAGAACATACCATTGGAATCGTTAAACTAAAACCAAAATAATAATAATAAGTAAATAAAATTAATTAGTATACATTTGTGAATTTTGGAGTTTAATGAAATTGAGTTTGCTTGCTTCTAACTTCTAAGGTTTGAAATGTCTTTATCATGCTAGATTATTCCATTTAGATTGCTATTGTTTCTAAAATATGTTATTTAAAAATTATGGTTTTTGGATCTCTTCAGGTGAAGGTTTTTGTTCAGCCTCATTACTTGCAAAATTTTGTTCAGTCAACCTTCAATGCCCTCTCTGGAGAAAAAGTTAGAGGTAGGATCTTTTCTTATCCTACAAATATCTTTCTATGCTTATATGTAGGTAATAGGGGCATGCGTATGTGTTAACGTATATTAGATCCATTAATTATTTCCGTTCCTTCTTATACAATAAAAAGTTATATAAAGTCTCAACTCAAAAGTGAAAATTGAAGCTTAAGGTAGTAAGATCACTTGGTCTATTGGAGTAAACTCATGTTGGAAGTTCACATGCATTTCAGATAAGGAACTAATGTAGGATTCTTAAAAAGAAAGAAAAATTATGCTGGCTTACTTTTCATTGGCATAATTTCTTTACCAATGCTAAATACTTTCCTTTATATTGTGGCCTATGATTGAAATGTTGCACGGTGAAATTATCATATATTATTTGGAATTTATTATTCTTATTTTTTTCTCCTTTTTTGGGTTTTTTTGGGGACCCCTTAATGTGTTTCTGCTTTTTTACTGTGTCTACTAAGTTATGTTTCTTGAATGGTTCTATTTATATTATTGCAATTTATGATCACTTTTTGCAGGTGCAACACTTGTTGTGTCTGGTGATGGCCGCTATTACTCAAAGGATGCTATTCAGGTACTAAACGCTTACGTTGTCTCTAAATGCAATTAAATTACTAATAGTGCAATGATAAATAAGGCACTATTTCTCTTCTATGCTGTTTCTTTATGATACGCAGTGAAAAGTAACTTCTTATCTGATTTTTTCTGATGACAGATCATAATTATGATGGCAGCCGCCAATGGAGTAAGACGTATATGGGTTGGTCAAAACGGTTTACTTTCAACTCCTGCTGTGTCAGCTGTTATACGTGAAAGAACTGGCGTAGACGTAAGTTTACACTTCTTCAAGCATCATGCGCATGGCTTAAGTTTCCTACAGTTCTAACTTCTAAGATGAATTTGTACTTTCCAAACTTCAAAATCAGGGGTCTAGGGCGTCTGGAGCATTTATATTGACAGCAAGTCACAACCCTGGGGGTCCTCATGAGGTATGCCATATATTGTAGTTATTATTTTTCCTTCATTTTTTTCTGCAATAATTGGGAGCCGGGGGAGTGGAATGGGTGTTCTTTCAGGAGACCTCTGCAAAGATATGACATCCTTTTGTCCCAAAGAAAAAAGATGAAAACTGTCTTGGTCTTTTGCAATAGCTTATCCATTGCCGGTGTTTGAATCACTTTTAGCAGTTAGTTATATTCCTTCAAGAACTCAGCTTAGAATTTCTGTATGTCAGTAGATAGATAGTTTACTCGCGATGTTTTGGTAAAGATGATATCCTTTCTGTTTCTCCTTTGCAGGACTTTGGAATTAAATACAACATGGAAAATGGTGGACCTGCTCCTGAGGCAATCACTGACAAGATATATGAGAACACAAAAACAATAAAGGAGTATTTAATTGCTGATCTGCCTGATGTACTGCTCCAATCTTAAGCCTAATCCTGTAGAATTTTTGTACAATCCTTTTCAGTGGTTTTATGATGGACATTTAGTTTTGTCAATTATGTTCTTATATCATAATCTTTAATATGTGGCAGGTTGACATCTCTACAATAGGTTTAACGAGCTTTAATGGACCTGAAGGACAATTTGACGTTGAGGTTTTTGATTCTGCAAGTGATTACATAAAATTGATGAAGTAAGCTTTCTCTACAGGAAGCACACCTTCCAGCATGTTTTGCTCGTACATTATGGAACTATGGCATATGCAATCACTTAAATATAGTAAATGTACTGAACCCTGACTAAAGAGCTGTACAATGTAGAAGCTCCTAAAGCATAGTGATCTCCATTGCTTGTCTGCCACATAAAAGCTGTTAGATGATTTTTCTTTGCTATTCTATGAGCAATTTATTATAGTTAGGCTCTTTTGGCTATTGTAATGTTCTATCTGATATTCATTTTGTCCGTGACGAGTGCATTCTATCCCCTTTCATTTAATGATCACTTTCTCGACTTTCCAGGTCAATTTTCGACTTTGAGTCTATTCGGAAGCTGCTAACATCTCCAAAATTCACATTCTGGTACATAGAAAATCTTTCTTTGCATATTTGGTGTAGAGAATTCTCTTTTGGCATCTACATAGTATAGTATTGTAGGCTATAACATACTATGTTGTCAATGTTGAAGTTTTGATGCTCTACATGGAGTTGCTGGGGCTTATGCAAAACGTATCTTTGTAGAAGAGCTCGGTGCTCAAGAGAGCTCTCTATTGAACTGCACGCCCAAGGTTTGCCCAACTTCTGCTTATGACTTAAAATCTCCGCAGCAGTTTTGCCCTGGTGGTTCACCTGTTGATTTATTGGTCATTGACTTTATGCAAACAGGAAGATTTTGGAGGAGGACATCCAGATCCCAATTTGACTTATGCAAAAGAGTTGGTTGCTCGTATGGGATTGGGAAAGTCAGATACTCAAGAAGAACCCCCAGAATTTGGTGCCGCTGCTGATGGTGATGCAGACCGCAACATGATCCTTGGTAAAAGGTAACTTCTCCTACGTGAGTGAAATTGTCATCTTGTTTATAACATTCATTTATAACATGTCTTGCTTTATTAGGTTTTTTGTTACCCCATCGGATTCTGTTGCCATAATTGCTGCAAATGCTGTTGATGCTATCCCATACTTTTCTGCTGGTCTGAAGGGAGTTGCCAGGTTCTCTTTCTCTTTCTGAGTATTTGTCTCTGAGTATATAATCGTGTTTTAACTCGTTATTGTTGGTATCTTGAAGAATTGTCAAAGGTCAGGTTTGAGAATTAAAATAAAGTTAATAGTTTAACGTAATCCCAAATTGAATGAGAATCCCAGTGTTAAACAACACATTGAAATTGTAGTGAAGAAACATAACTGCAACATGAGGTAGACATTCATGAATCATAACATGCATTTTTCATAGATAGGTTTTTATTACTGATTAGTAAAACAATCAAACAAATGATGTTAGTGGAAAATGTTGAAAGAATGAAGGTTAAGATAAGAGATTGATGGTAAGAGAGCATCTAATATTGGTTTTCTGGGCTGTATTAATGGAAATTGCAAAAGTTCTTTCTGTATGGATGTTGGTGCAATCGACGCTTGAGCATATTTTCTATGTACTACATCTATGTATCCTTGTGACTTGAGCTTTCATAAGACGAGTGTCATAAGAATATTACATTATGCATTTTGATAGAACAGATTGGTAATGGGTTCGGCCCTTCGGGAACAAAAGAACAAAGAACACAGAAAACTTCATAAGGAGGCAATTGTACTTGGTTCACAATTTATTATAGAGTGTTCACTATTTGCAGCATTTGCATTTTATTTTGTTTTGGAGGTTAAATATCTGAGGTTCTGTTTTATGTTTTGAGATTATTTGTGGATTACAATAAACAGGTTGTATGTTTTCAAGCCTTTCTCTTGGTGGTAATTTCTTATTTTACCTTGACATTGCTACTTGTAGGAGCATGCCGACATCTGCTGCCCTTGATGTTGTAGCTAAGCATTTGAATTTGAAATTTTTTGAGGTAGTCTGCGGTTCCCTCTTTGACTTGTTTATATTTATAAGTATTTTCTCATTAATATTCAATTTTCAAATCACGTATATGTTATTTAAAATGCAAGGTACCTACTGGCTGGAAATTTTTCGGTAACTTGATGGACGCCGGATTATGCTCAATTTGTGGTGAAGAAAGTTTTGGAACTGGTTAGTTTTGACCTTAGTAAATTAATTCGATTTCTTGGAGAAATGTAAATCATAAAGGTTATCATGTTGTAATTTTTCGGCCATTGGACAGGCTCGGACCACATTCGAGAGAAAGATGGAATCTGGGCAGTTTTGGCTTGGTTATCTATACTTGCACATAAGAATAAGGAAAACCTTGGTGGAGAAAAGCTTGTGACGGTTGAAAAAATAGTTCGTCAACACTGGGCTACCTATGGTCGCCATTATTACATTCGATACGACTATGAGGTATGGTTGTATTTTCTGTTAGGCTGTAACGTCCTTACTTTTAGCTACTGTAATACCACGTTGTTGTTAGTGTCGTTGTTTCTATTTTTTTTTTCCTGGGCTAAAGTCATCACGTTGTTGTTTAATTATTACAAATTGTTTCTTGAAGAATGTGGACGCTGGTGCAGCGAAGGAACTAATGGCATACTTGGTCAAGCTGCAATCATCCCTTCCTGAAGTTAATGAGTATGTTTCCTCAATCAAGTTAAACTTACTTTTGATTTGTTGCAAACTCGTATGTAATTGCAACTATTATTTCGGGTGCTTTCACATTTTCTGATCTGAAGATGTATTCTTGTAGTTTTTCTGCCTACTGCAGTGCTGGTTGTCTCTCTTAATCTTATTTTGATGCTCTCAGATTTAGCTACTTTTGACGACAAAGAATATGAAAATGAAAAACACTGACACACATCAATCCACTGCTGAAGGATTATTAAAGAAAACTATTATTAACAGGATTAGCTGAATGAAGACCTGCTACATTGACGATATTGGGAAAGGCATAAGCCATTTATATTGCTTTGCTTTTAGCTTATTATCTTTGTTTTTTATTTTAAAGCATGGTTAAGCCAATAAGCCACTCGATTATAATCTGTCCCTTTAAGCCATTAGGACTTGTCATCCAAACATGGGTGATTCAGAAAGGAACCTTTCAGGTAATCAGAAGCCCAATTAGGTTTTCTGATTTCTGGGGATGGTTCTTTTTCATATTAGGTTTGATTGAACGTTTCAAAATTCCAATTAGTTTGGCAATATTGCTGACAAGGTTTTGGCAGCAGCTATTTGGAATTCATCTGTGTACCTTTGCCGATCGCTTTGACTTCACGGCGCGTAGTGTGATCATTTAGCTAAATTATTAAGTCTCATTGTTAAATCATATACAGGATAGTGCATGGCGCATGTCCAGATGTTTCTAAGGTTGTCCATGGTGATGAATTTGAATACAAAGATTCTGTTGATGGCTCCATTTCAAAGCACCAGGGTATTCGATACTTATTTGAGGATGGGTCAAGACTGGTGAGCTTTAATTCTCACACCTCAAATTGTTTACGATTTCCCCTGAGCATGATATAGCAAATTATGACTCATGCCTTGGAGAGGTTCTCTAGCGATGGGTGGTGAAGTAAATTCTTTGTAAAGACTTCGTTGCCAGTTGCCAGGGTACATTGAGAGCCAGTTTTTCTCAATTAAGCTAAAATACTCGAGGGCCTATCATTTCCTAAACCATTGAAAGCAAGAGTATCATGTAGTCCTCGCTACGAATTGCATTTCTTTGTAAATAATGTTTTAAGATTTCACATATTTCTGTTGTCCTATGAAATCAAATTTATTAACTTTTATCCGGCCGTTCTTTTCATCTTCCGTTAAAAACAATTGCAGGTGTTCCGCCTCTCAGGCACTGGCTCAGAAGGTGCAACCATCCGTCTGTACATTGAGCAGTATGAGAAAGATCCATCAAAAACTGGGAGAGATTCCCAAGAAGCACTTGCTCCTCTTGTGAGTTAGCCGTCATTTTTTCCCATCTTGTTGGTTAACCTTCTGACCGATTCTATGAGTGACTGATCTGTTTTCTTACAGGTTGAGGTTGCTATTAAACTTTCCAAGATGCAGGAATTCACTGGTCGATCTGCCCCTACCGTTATTACATAAATCGAACGTTGCAGTGAGTCGAAACACTTTTCATTTTCTTTGAAATAATAATCAGGTTGGCTAAACGGCTTTGCTTATATATACCTATTGAGGAACTTTTATGTTGATTTGATGCTCCCAATGATCTTTCCACATGTGCTGCCGAGTCATGCGGTTTTTTCCTGCAAACCCAACGAGTGTGTTGTGGACTTAAAACTTGTGATATAATTTTTGGTTCAATAAGTAATGTGAATGTTGTCATAAAACTTGGCCATTGATATTTTAATCTTGCCCGAGCTTTTTATAATTTACAGAATTGAATGCTTTGAAATTTGATTATTGTTGTCTGTTTTTATAGGTGAATCGAGTCTGTTTTTGTTGTGCTTCAAAAATTTTAAGAAAATTGTATTTTCTAGAGTGCTGTCTTGTTATAAAGCGTTTGGTTAAATTTTGATTGGAAAAGTATCGGGGTATCTGTCAGTTGCCAGTAGCACGTGTTCTGGTCTTTGGTCTCGGTGTGGGTCCCGTAGTGGGAGTTATTTTCTTTGGCACTATATAGTATGTTATATGTATGTATTCGCGCGCACACATACTATACACACACTACACGAGAACTGTCTTGACGGACCGATTCCATATGGTATGGAGCCTATGGATTCACGAGGAAAGATGTCTATCAACATTTTTCTATGTAGGTAATTGAATTTCCTTGACTGAAACGTTCTCTCTTGGGTATTCAACATTTTCCTATCTCTTGGTAATCGGGGCAGATAAGATACCGCAACTAAATTTGAAAGATATAAATGAAGTTCAATTGACATAAATTGGAAAATTTATTAAGCAAAAAAGAAATTGTAAATTCTCTCTTACGAGGAGAGAACAAATAATGAAAAAAGAAATGGGTTTTGGGTTGAATTTGAAAGGAATATGATGTCTCATTTTATAGGCTCTTACAAGAAAGTTTTCCTTCTACCCAGTCGTTAGAAACTTTAATTCCTGAAAAATAGTCGGGTTATTTTAAGTCATTATTTCTTTTTCCTTTCCTTTATTAAGGTTTACTAAAGATTGCCACACCATGTTTAACATTCTCCCGCTTGAAGTCATCTTTCAAGATTCATCCCATGCTGCATATGTTTCTACTAGGCTACTAGAGGATCTACACTAAACAAACTTGTTGGTATTGATTGGTTTGGTCAAAGCATCTGCTGGGTTCTCCTTAGTGTGGATTTTAGCATTTCCACACTTGCTTTCTCCACTACTTCTTGATAGAATGATTCTGAACTCCTATGTGTTTAGTCCCGGAATGAATAGCTAGATTCCTTGCAATATGCAAGGCACTTTGACTGTTATAACACAGAAAAATCTTCTCTTGTTTGTGCCTAGGTTCTTCCTTGCAAGCTTGTGTAGCTATCATATATTTTGCTTATGTTGTTGATAAAGCCACAACCGTTCGCAGTTTTAGAACTTAGCTTATAGATCCTCTTGTAAGTGTGTACGCATAGCATGTAGTGGGTTTCTCTTATCAAAGTCACCTGTAAAATCTGAATCGTCATAACCTTTGGCAACAAACTTTGATCCTCCATAACATAATGCAACATTTGAGGTACTCTTGATGTATCTTAGGATCCACTTAATAGTATTCAATGCTCCCATCCAGAATTTGCCATATACAAACTAACCGCTCCCATTGCTTGTGTATTATTCGATCTTGTATAGATCATAGCGACTATTACACTTCCCACGACTACTGCATATGGTACTCGAGACATTTGCATCCTCTCTTCATTGCTAAGATATACTTGAGGAATACTTGAAATTAACACGAAGTGGAGTAGAAATTGGCTTAGAATCTTGCATATTGAAGTGTCGCAAGATGTTCTTCTAAGTAGATTTTTTTTTTTGTTTTGTTTTTTGAGAAAGCCAAATCTTCTTCTCTTAACTGTCTCGGTGAATTTACATCCCTAGAATTTTGTTTGTTGGTCTTAAATCCTTCATATCGAATTCCCTAACCAATTGTGCCTTCAATTCTTAGACACGATCTTTATTGACGCTTGCTACCAACATGTCGTCCGTATACAATAACCAAACAATGAAATCATTTTTATCCTCAAACCTCTTATAGTACGTACAATGGTCTAAACTGAGTTTGTTGTACTCAAGGCTAATAATGAGGGAATCAATTCTCTTGTACCAACATCTCGGCACCTGTTCGAGATTATACAAAGATTTCATCAACTTGCGAACCACGTTCTCTTTGCCTGTTTTTGCAAAGCCTTCTGGTTGGAGAATGTAAAAATATTTTCTTCGAGTTCTCCATGAAGAAAAGCAACCCTCACATCTAGGTGCTCTATATGTAAGTAAAACATAGCACACGTCGTTGGGATTACTCTGATGCTGTGAGTAAAACAATAGGTGAAATATTTAGTTGAAGTCAATAGCTTATTTGTGAGCGTACCCTTTTACCACCTATCTTGTACGATATGATTCCACTTGGTTATTGATATCATGCTTGATCTTCTAGACCCGTTTGTTGTCAATGGTCATCTTTTATTGTGGTAACTGAACAAGATTCCATGTCTTGTTTTTGTGGAAGGCTTCAATCTCTTTTGCATTGCTTCAGTCTCTTACATTATTGCCATCCACGAGGATACATTTGGGCTTTTGGTAGCATTATGGAAAGTTGATGGAGCCCTATCCTCTAGTAAAAGACAACATTTAACATTATTCTCAGCTAATTACATATTCTAAATGCGAAGTTGGTGGTTCTCGATCTTCTTGCTCTGGTGATTCCCAAAAGAAACTGAATCTTCATAATACGACTTATCTTTTACCTGAGCTGTAGTAATCTTTTTCTCATTCGAAGTAGCATTGCCTCCCTTTTCTTGCAATTTGTCCTCTGCAAATGTCACATCTCTAGTGATAACAACCTATCTTATGGCAGTATGGTCCTATGACTTTATCAGCATACCATAAAAAGATGCACTTTCTAGATTTTGGATCCACTTTTGATCTTTCGTGGTTGTTGTGTTTGACGAACACATGGCTTCCAATCGTATGGAAGTGAGAATAATTGGGTGGCTTCTAAGTCCACATCTCTATTGGTGAAGCCATCTTTGGTTAACATTAATATAGGAAAGGAAAAAGAAATAATAGCTAAAATTAACTTGACTATTTTTCAGGAATCAAATGTTCTAAGAATGGGTGGTAGGAAAATGTTCATGGGAGCCTATAAATTGAGGCATCCCACTCCTTTCAAAATCATCCCAAAAACCTCATTCACTTTTTCATTATTTGTTTTCTTTGAGAGAGAATTTTTAATTTGTATTTGTTTAATAAATTTTCTCAATTTTGTGTCATTTGTTCTTCATTTCTCTCTTTCAACTTTATTTTAGATTCTAAAAATAAATATAAGATGATTAGTGAGTTTATAAGCTCTTGGCTCTCTTTTCCTTGCAAGCCGATTTTGAAAGGATGAATTCTACCCAATAGGTTTATAATAGCTAATATCAGAGTAGTTGCATTATAGGCTGGATTAAGATACATTTGTAAATCCGTAAAAATCTTGCTCCCTCCCAATTATCTTACATCTTGACTATTGAATGTCTATGATACTAATCCATAAAAGGTGTAAAGGAAAATAAAGTAACTTTCATTATAGTATTCACTTGTCTATTAGTTGATGTAATGAGAAATAAGGTAATTTTCATTTTAGTGTTTATTAAACTTAGAAATGATGATGTTATCAATATAATTGTTAAAATATTTTGTTAACATAATTACATAATCATTAAATTATAGCACGTGAATTTTAAAAGTATCTAAATAAATTTGACATTTGTTGTTTTTTAGTAGGAAATCAATACCAAGAAGATATGAAAATTGATTTTTCTCTTTATTTACTCTTTAAATTGTGGGGATCACTAAAGTTTTATTATTAATTTTTTAAGTAGATCTAAGATTAAATGAGGAAGAGAAACTTCTAATTCTCTGTTTCCCTTTTATGTGAATTAAACATTCTTTGACCATCAAACTTTTATTATTATTATTATAATGATTTCTCAAAAGAAATAAATTTTTTTTTTAAAATTTATAAACCAAACAAGTCAATAAAGGTATAAGTTTCGGCCGCCCGGCTCAGCCGGCGGCCTAAAGGGAAATTTTGGGCTGGGAAAAGAGAGGCTCTGCCCAGTTCGGCCCTAAGCTCAAAAAATTTAAGGCCGGCTTGAAATTTTACAAGGTACTTTTAAAAAAAATCTATAAAAATATGAAGTTTGGGCCAGGTCGGTCCGACCCTAAAAGAGAGAGAGTCGACCCAGCCCGACTCTAAGCCTAAAATATTTTAGACCAGGCCGGGTTGGACCCAATCCAACAGTAACGGGCTTCGGGCCGGACCGTTTAGCCCAGCGCAAACCTGCACTAGGAGTCAACAACAAATGCTCTCACAATCGGATATTTGAACCACAAGCCATATATTACCTTCTCCAAGCCCTGAACTATACGCAGTAGGTGGACTGTAGGCCGAGATTTGGTCAAAGTCTATTGTCCACGCGCAAAGTTGCTGGCCTTCATTGTCAATGAGGAGTTTTCTTTTTTCTTGGTTAAGGGGGTAAGAGTCAATGAGGACTGGAGTTTGGTTCAGCATTAATTGTGTACTAGCCAACTCTATACGAGTATACTAGTAGAGTTTACTCTGTATGAGTATACTTGTGTATATGGCAGATGTAAGACATTGTCCAAACTTAATCGTCCAATGACTCCAATCCAACGTGTTCCTTTCCTAGCAATTTCCTTTTGGGTATGCAAAAAAATTCGACTACTTTAAAGGCGTAGTGCAAAACAAAAAAAAAGAAGGTAAAGAAAAGTTTGTCGTGACAAATAGAAAATTCGACTCTAATGTGGAAAGTTACCGATTGATGTTAGTATCGAATGATGTTGGCACTGGAATCCACAGTTTAAATGTTTGTAGTGTTAATTTGTTATTACATGCGATGAAAATAAGAAATCTCAACGATTGGTGGGGTAAAACACGAATTTAATAATTGAAAAAGGATTATTAGCTAAAATATCTTAAAACATTTCAACAAGAGAATTGAGATTAAGTTATCTGGTACTTAATAGTAGCTTCTTCCATGTTATTTATGTTACGCTTTGTCTTTTTTCTCTTCTGATCTGGATTATCGGTTGAAAAGAAAAGGAATTATAAGAAATGAGTTTTTGCATGTGTAGCATTTAAACTGTTTTTTCAGCTACTTGTGTGATGAGTTTTCACTTTAAAGTCATTTTTTTCTTCGTTAATTTGACTGGATAAGAACTCAATGCGCATAATAATCCAAGAGAAGTGACCGTACGCTAGTAGAATTGATGTAGATTGTGATGTAATAGATTGCTGTTAACCTTCAGTGAGTTATTATCTTATAGTGAACTTTTCTTTTTCAAGTCCAATTTATCTCTTGTTTCAAGGGAACGTAGCTCATCATATATCCAAATTTCTTATACACACCAAAAATATTAAAATTGCAATTAAGTCCTTTTTAACTAAAGAAAAAATATCAACCTTTTTTTAATTATTTTGAAGAAATGTACACAATCATGTGTTTAATGTATTACTAAAACGTCACAAAGATGTCGCCCAAGCCCGCTGTTTATGTGTTTGGGTGTGTAGATTGTTTTTCCTATATATATACATAAATATATATATATATATATATATATTTATGATATATCCTCACTTAATTATTTTTTTCTGTACTCCTCTAAGAAATTACTATAGCAAAATTTATCGTCACAAATACTTTTTTCCCCTAATTGGCTAGTGGTTCTTCATAAAAAATGCTCCATGTTCTTTTTGTTTTTTAGTGATATCAACTAATATTTACGATGCTCATCTTTTTGTTTTTATTTGTGTGATTGGAACAACATTTTTGCTTTATTTTTAGCTTATGAATCTTTTACTTATTTGTTTGATAGTTTACATGCATAAAATAACATCTTTCCTACCATTTTTTTTATACCAAATTGTAGTTAGCAAAATATAGATTTAGCAACCAAAAATGTTTTGGTCACTAAAAGCGCATTTTCTTTTTAGCATTTTGATGAATAATATTTTAGTTGTGAAAAGTAACCAACCTTTATTCACTAGATTTTTGTCCTCAAATGATATTTTTAGCGTCCAAATTATTTACTAGTAAATGCTTAGTACTAAATCCCTCTATATTATGATGTTTGACTTCATAAACTTTTGCAACTAGTATTTTAGTTGCTAAATCTTCCTTTTTGCTCCCTATAGGTTGGAACTCTCGCCCCGTTTTTCATCTTCACGCTCATCTTGTAAATGATATCCATTATAATTATGATGAAAATTAATTGTATTGCGATTCTCATTTTGACTGTATCTCCACACTGCTATGGTTATTAATTATCTTGTATAAACTTATACTAATAGGAGTGGAAGGGAAATTAAAAAGGAGAATCATTTCACTACATCTTAACGACAACAAGTAATTCACATTTTATTTTTCAAACATATAATATGAACATCATTACAAGAGTAAAATTATTCATCATATGTTGAGATTTTACAAATTTCTGATTACAAGAAAATTAGAGAGCATCTCTACTGTGTACCCTATCTACGGAAGCAAAACAACACACACTTGATGTCATCTTTGTGTCACCATCCCAATTCCCATTAACTAATATGACAATCACCCGTAGACCCTTCCAGTACACACGAAAATGATTTTCTTGAAAAAGTCATCCTTTTCACACCCGTAGACCAAAAAAAAAAAAAAAAAAGACTGCTCTTTTATTTATTTATTTTTTTTTCATTTTAAAGTGTAGACTTCTTAAAGTTATTTCGAAAGACAAAAATGCCCATATCACGCATACTAATCATCTTTCAAATTAGAGAAGTCTACCCTTTAAAAGAAAATACAGTTTATTTTCTAGTTTTGAGGAGGAGAAAATGATTTTTTTTAATTGAAAAAACTTAATCAGCATGAAAAAGCAAAAAATATCTCCACACATGAATTTCACAAACCAGCGGCAAAAGGCACTCCGGTCGCCGGAATCCACGAATCTCCGCCCAAGAAGTTCCCGACCGTAAATTTCCCGGCCTCTGCGGCGCTCGTCAAAACATGATAACCCGGCCAGCTCACCCTCCCTCCGGTGGCAGCTCCGGCTCCGGAGTTCATAAACTCGGCATAATAAAGCGTGCTGAGAGCGAAATTCCCACTCCAGGGAAGCCAACCCTTGGGATCAATAAGTCCATCAAGACTACTTTTCATGATCACCGTCCTCGAGTACTTCTGCCATGGCCGCCCCAGATACGTCTCAAACGAGCCTTGCACTGGCCTCAGGTCAGACGACGCCGTAATACGTGAATTATGAATAATAATACCTGTGTTCTCATTAGGGTCGGTCCTGGCCTGAGACGTGACGGTGTTTCTCTGGTCGCTCATCGGCTTTCGGACGAGGATGTTGCAGTTCTGGAGGATGGCGACCGCGTCGCCGCAGATGAAGTCGACGGTGCCGTAGACGTTGCAGTCGCGGTAGAACTGGCGCTGCGAGTAGACGTAGAGGGTGTCCTGGTAGCCCTTGAAGCTGCAGCGGTGGAAGACCGAGTGGTCGGAACCGGAACGGAGGGCCACGGCCTGGTGTTTTGCCGGCCCCGCGGTGTTCTCGAATGTCATGTCCTGAGCGATGAAGCCGTCGCCGGAAACCCCTGAGGTGTATGGATGTCAAGTAACTTTAAAAGTTGAGGAAATATTGACATTCTATGACAAAAAAAAAATACTTTTACTAGCGTTTGAGATTTTCAACTATTTATTATAAGTTTTTTTTTTATTTTTTTTATTTTTATGTTTTACTTTAAATATGATTATCATATGATTCTAGAAATCTTTTTATATCTTCAAATATTAATTTTTAATAATATATATTTTATAAATTATGTACATAACTTCATTAAAAAATGAAACTTTCTTTGAATCACTATGGGCTAAAATTACAAAATCATCTATATTTGGATGGTTTTTTTTAATGTGTCGCCGAATCCAAATTTTTTTTTTTTTACTTATTTTATTTTTATAACGATGAGTGATCTTAACGTATAACGAAAATGCCTTTTACTTTAATTTGAGCTTATTAAATTGAATAATCAGTTCTTTTTAATAAGTATTATTTTAATAATTTCTAATAATAAGCATTTTCTTATAAATTATTAAATCTTTTTAATTTTTTGCTTCTCCTTAATGTAGTTTTTCTTACTCACATTTTGAAATTTATTATTTAGTATCTTTTTCTTAACTTTTTTGAAGGGAAATTTTCATTTCAAATATCGTTTTCTTATCTAATTTTGTTGTTTATCAATAATTTGACTGTTACGGTTTTGATAAGTATTTTTTGATGAATCGGCTCGTATTAAATGTCAAAAGTTTGACTAGATAATATTTTTGTCAGAAGAAAGTATGGATAAAAGTACATCTTAGATATATATATATATATATATATATAAACACTTAGATGTTTTTTATAATAGTCCCATCAATTAATGAGGCCTAAAGGGAGAAAAAAAGACACAATAGATTAATATTTCTAAGTGCACATACGTCTCTAGGCATGTACATATGTGTAATAAATCAACGTTATGCAAGTGTAACCACGTAGTTCCTATGTCTCTAGTTTATTATTATTTTTAATTATTTTGGCTTTGAACCCTTTTCTTGTTGACATAGCATTTAAATAAGTCATGATCAACTTTTTTGTTATTAGTCTTTCGCATTTTGGCGACGGAGTTAAAATCAAGCTTTACTTTAATTAAACTTTATCCAGTTGTTAAAGTTTCACGATAAATTAGCACATTACTCACCAAAAGTGGCAGATTGAAAAGTTGTTGAACCATCTACGTTGTTCCTATTCCCTGTAACGATTGTGGCGTCTATGCCATCCCCAACAAACATCAAGTTCTTGATATCGTTCTTGATCTCGACATTTTCCTTGTAAACGCCCGCTTTCACGTACACAACAATCCTCTTACTCCCTCCACCTAGGTTTTTTGCTGCCTCCACGGCCTCCGAAATAGTCTTGAAACCACCCGATCCGTCTTGGGCCACTACGATATCCGCTTTTGCTGCCGCCCCACCGGATTGTAGAAGCTTCCGGTCTGCGGCGGAAACCCATTCGGGGAAGCCATCGGAGAGCAGCCGTCGACTGCGAACTTGTTTACTAAACGACGTCGCGGTCGATGGAATAGTAGCCTTGTTGATGGCCAGTGAATTGCTGAGCAACTTCGAGAAGTTGCTCAGCATGGAAGGGAAGGAGTCGTAGTGGGAAGGGATTTGGAAATCGGTGAAGCCGTTTCGGCAAGTATGTTGGTTGGCAAGAGATGCACTTAACCATGTGTGAGTGTCCAAAGGATTCTTGTTGTTGGAGTTCACGGAACGGTTGAGGAGATCAACCGTGTCCTTGTAGAGTTCAAGGCAATCTTGCCACGCCGATTTGCCTCGCTCGCCGAAGGAGTCTGAGTCCATGGTGGAGACGAGGCGGTGGGCTTCGACCGCTTGCTTCATGGTGGCTTTTAGAGCTAAGTCATGGAAGGAGACGGTGGTTTTATCGTCTAGGGTTGAGAGGTGATTAGTGTTGAGGAAATGGTGGCACACTTGGGGATATGGGGTTTGGTTGCATGTCGATATAGTGCTTTTAGTGCCATGCACCACGTACATAGAAAATAGTAGAAAATATGCACAAATTGTGGCTAAAATGACATCATAATTATAATCCATGGAGACCAAATTATGAACTTTTTAGATTGACAATTCTCTATAGAGGTTTGGAATTATAAATGTAGAGAGTTTGAAACTTTGAATATTTCTTTGATTCGATAAGTGGGATGAGAGGCTTGTTTATATAGGCAAAAAAACTTGTGAGCTGACGTGAGTGGTGGTACAACAGACTTTAGTTGAAACGCGTTAGATTGTTCTTTTCTTTTTATTGTTTTCCCCTCCAATTCTTTCTTTCTATCTTTCTTTTACATATCCAAAATAAAATATGATGTTTACGTGAGAGTATAGAATCTTATGGGCTTCAAATTATTATGTTGATTTCTTGTTTAGGGAAAAAGGTGTTAAATCTATATCTCGTTGTTTTTGAGTCATGCCATCGAGGATTTAAATTGAAGCGAAAACACCACGCCACTAGTTTTAATAGGATTTTAAGTGTTTTTTTAAATCTCTTAAATATTGTCCTATCTTTTCAGGATATAGGTGATGGAAGACTAAATTGACTCATGAGCTTTTGTACTTGTACGTATCCTTTTTGGTAATTGGTCAGCTTATAACGGACAGGGATTGCTGAACGTTCCATGCAATTGCGTAGCTAGTGAGAGCTAATTATTATTTTTTAAAAAGATGGATTAGTTATTAGTATTTCTTTATTTATACATATTATGATAATTTAAAAGACACACACACTATATGGATATGACTCCTGTGAGATAAAGTTTAAATTGATTTATTTAATTGGAACACCCCGTCCATGGTCACTGAAATAATTAATAATCTAATAATGGTTCCTTTTGCTTAATAAAAACAATCTTATAATGAACCTCTGAGAAAAATTTACGAAGTTATTTTTTTCTCACTTTGTTTGGTTTTCAGTTTCTTTCAATCTATCTGGAAAATGATCAAATTCCATTCCTATTAGAGAAAGCTAGCTTTTGGCCGGTTAATAGATGCTTTTCAAATTAAGTTTGTTAGTTAGCATTTGGAGTAAGAAACACATACTATGTCTCTATTTTAATATTGTCAAAATAGAATAAGTCTAGAAATATAACAGCATGCAATATTGGATATTATGCATATTTGCATCGTTATAGAATCCATATCTATATGGAGTTTTTAACAATATACACACAACATGTATATGGTCGAGTTTTTAATGATTAGATTTCTATTAGTGGTTGTTTATCAAATATAAAAAGTCAGTGATCATATTGAACCCATTAAAAGTCAGTGATCATATTGAAAACCAGAAAGTACCAAACTGTCCACATTGGTATATAGCAGATGAAAACTTTTCTTTCTTATCTTAACTCTTAAGTGGGGGTTTTCATCTCAACCATAATTTTTCAAATACACATGAGGCGGCTCGTGAAATTTTGGCCATTTGATTAAGATGGGATTTTTATCTCTTGTTAATTAGGTGAACAGCAACATGTTTTGCTTGACGTGGTTCTTGGTAGGTTTGTAATTTCTAGTTCCCGTCTAGCCTTGTTGTCTTTCAAATTAGAGAAGTCCACCCTTTAAAAGAAAACACAGTTTATGTTCTAGTTTAGAGGAGGAGATAATTATTATTTTTTGTAATTTCTAGTTCCCGTCTAGCCTTGTTGTCTTACAGAGTTCTAATGACCCTAAAGTATAATCCAACTTTATTAATTATAACTGAACAAAAAATAAAGCTTCTTGCACGTGGCGTTTCGCTGGCCTTTCATGCTGATTTTTTTTTTTTGAGATAGTCAAAGATGGCAAATTACGGTTGCAAAACTAGTATGCAAAAAGAATGCTAAATATCTTTTTCCAAAGGAAAAAAAGGCTAAACACGTTCTTTTACTGTTACTGTATCCCCTTATTTTTTCTCCTTTCATACATGCCAATAATATCATATCACGTTAATTAAAAAATCATGATAATTAATTAACATGACATGATCTTATTAAACACGAATAATGGAACATATAAGTCCAATCTGCCTTTTTGCTAGGCTTTTTTCGTATAATTATTCTGAGAGTTTTAAAGATTAATTAGATTCAAATCTTTTATTTATTTGTTTATAATGTTCTAATGCGGTTAACAGAGATATAATGGGTCTTCTTTGCTATAGAATTTGTAAAAAGCTGACTTCTTAAAGTAAATATGTACTCCTTTTTTCTTTAGACTTTTTCCCATTAGGTTTTGGCTTGATGGTTTTTAACGAAGCATATTTATAACTTTCCTTCCATGAATGAGTTAAGGCTCTATCTTTTGGAGTTAGCTTCCAATTTTATAGGTTTTTTGTTCTATTTTTCCATTTGTTTAGTCTTTTTGCCTTTGGGTTGTCTTGTTGAAACATTAACTTTATTTTTTTATTTTAATAATTTTGAGTGAGAGTTTTAATATAGGACGAGATTAGTTAGTAGATGCCAATCTAATTGGGATGTGGTTACAATTTTTGATACCAGCAGTTTATTCAAAAAAAAAAAAAAAAACTTTATTGTTGTTTTAAAGGAAATTACGAGTTTGGAAGCTTGGGCATTCTTTTTGTTATGAATGATCAACGCGAGCATTTTTCCTCCTAGTTGATCTATAGTAATAACCCCTATCATAAAGTCGGGGCCAAATTTAGCATCATATGACGCATATCTCAAAAGATTTAATATAAGAGTACTTGCATGGAAACTACTTATAACCTAATTTGAAATGAACAAACATTTGATTTTTGTTTCTTGTCTACACAGATAGTTATGAAAAATTTAATTCAATTTACTTAGCCGAAAAGTCAAAATTGACCAGTTTATATTTATATGACCGGCAAACTCTTAGTACCTTCCTTCCAATATTATATTAAAGAAAAAGTCAAAGTTGACTGGTTGATCATCAATTAGTAGAAAAGGATTTGGATTGGTGCGAATTTCCACAATTTATCCTTAAACCGATCTGAAAGCCCTTTTTATGGCCCTGGCCTTCTACTTTGTCATTTGTAAGGGAACTAGAACTAATTCTCCTCACAACATGCATGATATTGATAATTACTTTTAAAATAATTACACAAAATGTCTATTATTGAAGGCCTAATTTTTATTTGGCTAGAAGGAGCCTTTTCTTCTGGAAATATCTTGACCCAACGTAGACAGTAGAAAACCAAGTCTTTTTTGTTGTTGTTTTTGTTGTTGTTGTTGTTGCTGCTGCTTGAAAAGCAAGTCTCTTAGATAAACTGAAAATTAACTAATCTAAAGTGGTATATACAGGGAATTCTCAGGTAGTTTAGTGGCTGTTGGAGCTGTAGAAGAGACAAGTCCCATGCTATTTCAGACTGTAAGGTTCCGTTTATTTCATAAATTTGAGTTTAGAATTCAAATTTTGTTACAGTAGAAAGTTCTAAAAAACAGTCACATTTAATTTTTTTACTACAGTAAAAAGCTCTCATATAAAGTCACATCTTAACTTGAATCAACGAACTAAACGAGACCTAAATACTGTAAAATCTATGGGCATAGATGTCTTTTCATGTGATCAGTTACTGAATAAAAATAATTCTGAAGTGAATTGTCATGAAAATGAAAGACAACATAACAAAGTTATGACAGATTGTAACACTTAATAGCTGTTAATCAATCAAATTAAGCATTCAAAGTAATCCAAATTATAGTTTAGCTATACACAGAAATTGTACATGTTAAAACTAACATGTAACATATGCTCTTGGTGATGATTACTATATCTAAACTATATCTAATCATCACCAAGACCATATGTTACATGTTAGTTTTCAAAGTAAGCATTCAAATAAGTACACAACTAGGCATGTTTGAGCAATCTGGCATGCAGCAATTTGTTGTCCAAAAGCGGTAATGATATTCACAATCTACAATTGGTGTATCCATTAAGTAAACCATCTCGTAATTGATCTGAATCCTTATTTTAAATACCAAGACGTCGTGTATGCTCTTTATGAAGATTAGATTCAACAACTACACAAACTTAGAGGATTGGTTTCTGTTTTTTCTTTGAATGCATAGGAAGAATATACTCTCAATCAGAGTTGAAACTAATTAGAAGTTATGATATTTTGAACCTTGAGTTGTCATAAATGTGGGAGAGAGAGAGAGAATAATTTGTTCTAAGCCTCCACTCATTAGGTTAAGAAATACATGTTACTGCCGAAATAAAAATCAATTTACATCTAACATAAGTTTCATGTTACGTCATTATCCTATCATAAATATAGGCTGTTAAGATCGACAGAACGACAAAAAAAGAATGAAGTTTTGAAACTTCAAAAAGGTAATGACGGACTATAGAGCGCCTTTGGTATGTGTGTGTGTAACAATATGCATATATTCGAACTGCAACCATTTGTTCTACTCTGGCCTTACATAATTTGAAAAGCGGGTTTTTTAGGTACCTAAAGTTACAAAAATGCCCCCATACATCACAACAGATGTTGGGCAACCGGCCAGTTGAGAAAAAATAGGTCGATATGGAGATAACAGCCGTGTTTGAAATTGATCCCGTTTTTATTTTTTACGTTTTTTGAGAAAGAAAAAATGAAAATGATTTTTTGGTTTAGTGAAAATGAGAGAAATAAAAAATAATTTTTAGTAGTTTTTCATTTTTTGTTTTCGTTTTCTCCTTTCTCGAGCACAAAGATATATATATATTAATGAGTTTTTTTATACTGAAAATAATATCTAGATAAAATTACCAAACGTATTGTAAAAAATGATTTTTCTCTAAGATTAAAAACGTTTTCATTTTCATTTTTATACAAAAAATAAAATCATTTTGAAACGAGTTCCAAACGCGCCCAAAAGGAATATTTTCTTAATCCCGTCGAGAAAGGGAGCCGGACACTAAAAAAAGAATACTTGCTTATCAGTCATTCTGTAGATAACTTTTTAATTGAATTTGGTAATGTTCTAATTGATTTGAAAAAGAAAACCACATATTTAACTTTATTTTTTGGTTGCTGATTTTATTACCCTTTTGTGTTGAAAGAAATACGTTTTTTGTTTTGTTTTTGGGGTGTTAATTTCTTTAGAAAAATCTAGTTGCCTAATTACTCCCTACAACAATAAAGGCCATTTGTGATGACATTTGTCATCACAAATAATACCATATTTCCGACGACATGTCGTCGTAATTACTCCCCGTTAAATAAAATAACAATGTCATCGTTAATAACTTCAATGTCAACGCAAATAATTTTGGCGCGCAAATTTCAATGGCGCGGATTTTTGGCATCAAGGTAATCCATTTTTTGCGACAATGAGTTGTTGCGAATCTCTTACTATTTGTGACGACATTTGTCGTCGCAAATAGTTTAGGTTATTTGCGACGACATTGTTTCTTATTGTCGCAAATAATCTTTTTAAGATTTCACAAAAAAATACGCGCGAGAAATAATTATTTGTGACGAGTTCAAAATTGTTTGCGGTGAGATAATGTCGTTGCAAATAATAAACAACTGTTAATTATTTGTGACGACATTTTAAATTTATCTGCGACGACAACGTCGTCGCAAATAAATCTGACCTAATATACCTTATCTTCTTCTTCTTCATTTTCCCCCAACGCTCTCTCTCTCTCTCCTACAAAGTCTCTCTCTCTTTGCCTCCTCTTCCCGTCGCCACCGCCGCCGGCCTCCTCTTGTCTCTCTTCCCTTCTCTCCCTCCCCTTGTCTCTCTTCCCTTCTTTCTCTCTCTCTTCCCTTCTCTCTCTCTCTCTTCCAATCCCTTCTCTCTTCTTCCCATCTCCTGCTGCCGCTGCCACCCCCCGCCGCCGGCCCTCCCCTTCTCTCTCTCCCCTTGTTTCTCTTCTGTTCTTTCTCTCTCTCTTCCCTTCTCTCTCTCTCTTCCAATCCCTTCTCTCTTCTTTCCCTCTCCTGCCGCCGCCGCCACTCCCGCTGCCCCGCTCCCGTTGTCCTGCCCCCGCCAGGATTGCATAGAGGTGGGTTTTCTCCTTTTTTTTCTTTTTGTAATTTTTGTTTGGTTGCCAAGAAAATGGAAGAAGAAAACGAATTGACTTAGGATTGAGTATGTGTTTCAATTGAGTTTCGAGAATTTAGATGCTCTAGGAGTTGAATATTAGAGATTTTATTTGGAAATTTTATTCGAGTTTAGTCATTTTTTATGATTCCGAGAATGTCAAAATTTAAACTTGCATTGATTAATTAAGAATTGTGTCTATATGTTACTCTAGATGTTAATAAAATGTTAATTTTGGTGTTTGAAAATTATGTTCGATGTTTTAATTTGATGTAGGTGTTTGATTTTTCGCCTTCGTCGCTGTTTGCATGGTTCCTCTGACGTAATCCTGCTATTTTCAGCCCCCGTTTAGTGGGTTTGAACTTTGTAAGTTTTTTATATTTATTTAGTTTAAAATTGTTGTAGTTTTTGGTTGTATGAATTCGGGATTATGATGACGATATTTTAATTATGATTTTCTTATATTGTTGAAATTTAGTATATGTTTATGATTCTTATTCTGGGTGGCACATCTTGCAGCTATGGTGTGCCAAAATCTTTTAAAGTTATTTTTCTACAGGTTTTGATTTTTGGATCATATGAAAAATGAGTCGTTATGCTGCCGAAATTTAGTTAGAAAACCAGAATTTTAATAAGTTCATTAACAAACTTTAATTAATAAAACTTAATTGTGTTAATTAAGAGTAAAATTAAAATTAATTAAACACATTAATAAATTGTTATGTTTGTTGTTGTTTATAGTTGAAATGCCATTTGACAAAAGTTGGATTTATTTGAGGAACTGATTGTCGGATGAATATTAGAATGGGTTATCTGCTTTTATTGAGGTCGCCAAAAATTATGCAACTTCAATTGGCCATATCAGCTATCCTTGTGTGAAATGTAGAAACCATGAAATGCATCTAGTAGAAACTGTGAGAGCAAATATACATTGATTTGGTTTTATCCATTGCATCGTACATGGATTCACCATGGTGAAGTAGAAGCGATTTCAGATGTTGACCCAATAGTTAATCAACCAGTATACGAGATGTTTGCAGTCTTAGAAGACGTTGCTGGGATTAATGATAACCATGGAATGTTGGATGAGACGCATGTGGATCTAGAAGATGCACAATATGCTGAATTTAAGGATCTACTTTCTGAGCTCCAGGTGGGATTGTATCCGGGCTGCACTAAGTATTCATCTTTAAATTTCTTAGTGAAATTGATGCATTTAAAAGTGTTATACAAGTGGCCTCATGAGTGTATGGATGCTATGTTAAGTCTATTGAAAGATGCATTCCCGGATGTGAAGTTACTTTCTTTTCATTATGAGTCGAAGAAGCTCATGAGTAAACTTGGATTGGGTTACGAAACAATTCATGTCTGCAAGTACGATTATGCTTTGTTTTGGAAGGAAAACGCTGATCTACAAATGTGTCCCGTATGTAAAACATCCCGTTGGAAGAAAACAAAGACAAAGGGTGCTAAACAAGTGCCATGGAAAGTACTACGTTATTTCCCGTTAACAGATCGGTTGAAGCGTCTGTACGGTTCTCGTCACACAGCTAAAGATATGATGTGGCACTAATGTGGGCGTTCAAATGATGAGGATTTAATACGTCATCCAGTCGATGGTAATGAATGGAAGGAGGTGGATGAAAAGTATCATGAGTTTTCACGTGAGCCGAGAAATGTTCGCTTGGGGTTGGCCGCTGATGGTTTCAATCCTTTCGGGAACATGAGCCTCTCATAAAGTATGTGGCCAGTGGTTTTAATGACCTACAATTTACTTCCGTAGTTATGCACTAAGGATCCTTATAAGATGTTGACATTGTTGATTCCTAGCCCAAATGCACCCGGAAAGGATATGGATGTGTTTTTAAGGCCCCTTGTGGATGAGCTAAAAGATTTGTGGAATGAAGGAGTAATTGTACGTGACGCAGTTTCAAATACATAATTTCAGATGCGGGCTATGTTGCTCATGACAGTTAATAATTTTCTTGCTCGTAGTAGTTTATCTAGATGGAGTGGTCAAGGCTATTTAGCATGCCCAACTTGCAACGATGCAACCCCTTCAAAGAGGATAACAAGTAAGACTTGTTTTGTTGGCCATCGGTAATGGCTTCCTATTAAACATGGGATGAGAAAAAATAAAAAGTTTGATGGTAAGGTTGAGAAACGACCTCCATCGGCTCGAAAATCAGTTCACCAAATCTTAGCTCAATTACAAAATGTGTCCCTCAGATTGCCTGGTAAACATGAAAAGTATGGTGGTAAGAAGCGAAAAAAACATGCAAGCGAGCTTAATTGGACAAAGAAGAGTATCTTTTGGGAGTTGCCTTATTGGAAGTCATTGTCGTTACGTCACAACTTAAATGTCATGCATATTGAGAAGAATGTATGCGACAGCTTATTGGGCACAATTCTAGACATTGACGGAAAAAGTAAGGATACGAAGAAGGCGAGAATCGATCTGCAACATATGAGGGTTCACAAGGAGTTACATTTGTACAAAGACGATGATCGTTGGATGAAACCACATGCGTCTTATACATTATCTCCGGACGATGGTAACAAGTTTTGTGATTTTTTAAAATCAGTAAGGTTTCCTGATGGATTTGCTTCAAATTTAAAGAAAAACGTGATCGAAGGGAAGAATAAAATTACTGGGTTAAAATCACATGACTGTCACATCATAATGCATCGATTATTGCCAACAGGGATACGACCATTCATGAAGAAAGAGATCGTTGATGCAATAACATAATTAAGTAATTTTTTCGAGTTAATATGCTAAGAGACATTGCGAAAAAGTGATTTAGAGAAAGCTCAACAAGATATTGTGCTTATTTTATGCAAGTTAGAAATAATTTTTCCTCCTGCATTTTTTGACATAATGGTACATTTAGTTATACACTTGCCTGAAGAAGCCATTCGAGGAGGACCAGTTTACCTAAGATGGATGTATCCGTTTGAACGTTTTCTTGGATCGTTAAAGAAATATGTCAAGAATCGTGCACGTCCTGAGGGTTCGATTGTTGAGGCATACATTGTGAACGAAGCTCTGACTTTTTGTTCCTTGTATTTAACTGGAGTTGAAACACGGTTTAACCGACTGGCCAGAAATTAGGTAGACAATGAAGATCGTACTGTTAAAAAGATTTCTATATTCGAAACTAGCTGTCGGCCAATTTGGAAGATGACCCCCATCACTTTGGATACTCATTTACGAGAGAAAGCCGAGTGGTATGTACTACAGAACTGTCCAGAAATTCAGCAGTTCATTGAGTAAGTATTACTTTCAATTTTGTTACTTAATTATTCATTGATTGTGTCGCATATAATCGTGTCCCTTACTTTCATTCTCTATTAAACAGTGACCATAGGAGGGAGATTGATGACGGCGGTCGAACCATACCATTGGATGAAATTCAATCGAAAGAGTTTCCAAAATGGTTTAAAAATAAGGTACATTTATAATTAATTTACATTAACATTGTTAAGTCATTAAAAACTTTCATTTTAAACAGAATTCATGTCTCCTTACAGATTTTCAATATTCGACAGCAGAATGGCCCAAAAGCGAATGATCAAATACTTTCGCTTTCAAGTGGTTCAAGCTTCTCATGTCGAAGTTATCCTGGTTGTGTGGTGAACGGTGTCAAGTTTCTGATACGCAATCGGGATATGAATCGAAGTACTCAAAACAGTGGTGTTTATGTTCGCGGACCTGATAACCTAACATATTATGGATTTTTGGAGGATATTTATGAACTGTCCTACTTGAACGAAAATTTTGTTGTACTTTTAAATGTCTGTGGTTTGACACTCGTTCGGGGAAGAAAAGGATTCAACACTACAAAAATAATAAGTGTTTTTCTTAAAGAGACGTGGTACGAAAACAAACTTTTCATACTTACATCTCAAGCAGAGCGAGTTTTTTACGTAGACGATTTATTTAACGGTCGAAACTAGAAGGTTGTAGAGCACTTTAGACATCGACATATTTGGGACATTCCAGAAACTGTAGTAGATGACGTGATGATAGTCCAGGATACGGAGTCTACAAATATTGAGTTAGTTGTGGAACTACTAGAGATTGACTCATTTGTATTGAATCGACATGATGTACCGTCTAATCTTGTCACCTCCGATGTTGATGCAATTATGAAAGATAAGTCACCCGTACTTGATCATTTTATTAATAACGAGGACGATGAAACTTTAGAGGAGTACGCTGATGAGGAAGTCATCGAATTTGAAGATGATGATGCCATAAATAATGATGGTGACAATCAACAATGTAGCAGCGACGATGATGAGTAGAATTTAAGAATAGTAATCTTTGTCCTTTTTCTCAGATTTCATTTTAATATTATGATCTTCTGTGAATTTATAAATATTGTTATTAAAATGAATTTGTTCACAGACATTGATGGCTGGTCCGGTAGCGACTTGCGTTGGCTTTTCAGGGGGAGCGCAGCCTCCTCCCAGTCCTCACAGAGTCCCCGTATTCTGTGAGTTTGGTATGTTATTTTGAATTTTTTCCCGTTCTATCATATAGTAAATAAATGTAGTAGTACATGTTGATTTGAAATGCTTACATATGCTTATAGCACCTGAACCTCGACAACGTAGAGGTTGAGGTGGGGCAAAAGGTTATGAAATCGCCCAAAAAGTCCTTCAAGATAGAAAAATCACGGTAGAATTTGATGAGGCGGGAGGTACTTGGAAGGCGCTTGGTAAATATGGTGCCTGGTTTGATAGTGCAGTTGGTATTCATACCAAGGACATATGCGAGCCTTTCCACGATGCTTGGAAGGACATTAGCGACATGGATAAGAGGACAATTCAGAGCCGGATGCTGGTATTTTTTTATGCAATAATTTGTATAGTTTATACTAAAGTTAACAATGCGTTTTAACGATGTGAAACTATTTTGCAAGGACTGGTTTAACATGGACTACAACTATAAGAACGGTATTATGAGGTCCGTTGTTGATAGGGAGGCAGCAAAGTGCTATAAGGACTAGAAATTTGTTAGAACTTGATGGTTTTTTATACATAATTTCAAGTAACTATTACTTATTATAGTTAATTATAAACATAAAATATCAGAGACAAATAAATCTAATCGTAGCAACCAAAAGTATCCAAGCTTACATGGTCAGGTATCGTACTCTCAGCATCACAGTAAGAAGGTTAGTACTTATTTTTTGACTTCATTATTGTATTTATATGTTTGTGATGATTGTTCTGGGTGGCACATCTTACAGCTATGGTGTGCCGAAATCTTTAAAAATTATTTTTTACAGGTTTTGATTTTTGGATCATATAGAAAATAAGTCGTTATGCTGCCGAAATTTAGTTAGAATTTAACAATTTTAACAAATGTAATTTATTTCAGTACGGAGACCCAAGAGCCGATGTCTGCCATAGACAATTGGGCGGACATGCATCGTTGCGGGGCCTCTTGGGTTAATCCCAAAGCGGAACAGACTTTTGTAAGTATTTTTGCTTTTCATATTAAATTTTTTTATACTGAAATAGTGGTTTTATAACACGTAAAAATAATTATAATGTCTTATTATGTAGAACACCCTGGAGGAGGAGAGATAAACGTAGAGAACACAGTCTACTTCAAGCTCAACTAGACCCGCCTTTGACGAGCATGGAGTTTTGGAGCAAGTTCTTGGCATGCGTAGAGGACATAAGATATGAGTGGGTCTGACGCTTTCCCAAAAGCATTACTCTGGGGCTTCTCCCTCATCTGCTGGTTCATACTCAGACGCAACATCATCAGCTCAACCTGACCCACGTGTGAGTCGTTATTTAAAGAAATCGTACCGGGAACAAGTTAAGATTTATGAGAATTAGGTGAAGATGTTAGAGTTGGTGGCTAAATTACAGCCCAACATCCAATTACCTACGATTGATTGTTCAGAACCAGTTGACCTAGATGTTTTTTTGCCTCCTTCAGATGATGACAATCCTGATGATGATTCAGCTGTTGGCGATGCTGCAAGCTTAGACGATTAGTTCCGTTATATGTACTATTTTATTTTTCACTTTATTTAGACTTTTATATTTTTTTGAACATTATATATGCACTTCATATACTATTCATAATATATTTTATAAATTTATTTAGATTTACTGTTTTTAATATTGATTTATATTTCACTTTTAATGTATCTTAATAAATTATATTCAGTATGTAACATAATAATATTTAATTAAAATTATTAGAAATTAATTAATTGCCATTTTTTAAAAATTATAAAAAAAAATTATACTCGGTTTTTTGCGATGACTTTTTTAGACTTGTCGTCACAAAAAAATAAAATTATTTGCGACGACAATTTGAAATGTCGTCGCAAAAAATGATCATATCATGCGAATTTTACAACGGCGTATTAACAACGTCTGTCGTCACAAAAACAACCTGTCGTCGCAAATACAGTTGCGACGACACTTTGTCGTCGCAAAAAAAGGTTTTGCGACGATAAATCTGCGACGACGTGTCGTTGCAAAAACGATTAGTTGTGACGACATTCGGGTCTTTGCGGCGACAAAAAGTCGTCGTAAAACCCCATTTTTCTTGTAGTGACTATTCTAAGAGGGTTGGTTGACTACAGCAGTATATTTGCTATATGTGCCTTCCACGACCACAATTAACTGTTTTTCAAGATAACTAATAAAATAATGTAATTTAGAAGTACGTGGAATAAGCCATATGTAATTTAGTTTGCTCCGTGAAGCACTGAATCTTAAGACAACTAAATAATTCAAAAGTTCGTGAAATAAAAATTATCATTATTCTCATATACTTAACTCAATTATTCTACATGTTTGAGATTTTTTCTGCTAAAAAGGATTCAATATATATTCCTTCCTTAAATATTCAATATATATCTTTGTCAGACCTTCCTAGCCATGTATGAAAATAATATTATCATACTTGAAAATTAGTGATTTAGAAAATTCGGCACAGAAACTCGGTAGCATTAATTAAGTCGCTATTTTTCTTACGCCGTCCATTATAATATTCCTGATATCTTATTTTTGGCTACTAATGCAACATGCATATGTACGTATTCATGACGAATCATGATGAGCAGACGAATTCCGTTATAGAAAGCAAATGAGACAAATAGTGGTGATCAAGATCAAGATTCAAGGCTCGATGACCTTTGCACAATAATATTCCTTTTAACTTTCTAGAACGATGTGTGACTCATACATGACTTGTACTTGAATTGTTGGAAAGACTAAAGAGCATAAACAAATAAAAAAATTAGACATAGGAAAAAGATCTATCTGATTAACATATTTAAGATTCTAAATACATAATTGTGTACTTAGATATTGATCACAAAATAATACGTACTTCATATTAGTTTGTTAATCTAATTTAAATTTTTGTTGATGAATGACTTAAGGGTTTTTTTTTTTTCTTTTTGGGTTGAAAAACGAAATACATATATATATATATATATTTGTGAGAAACATGGAGGCAAACGAAATAGATGATGAGTAGTGACCTCATGTTTTTAGCCGAGCAGCCATGTTAACAATCTATCGGAATTGCAGGTGGGAAAAAAAAAAGGAACCTAACATATATACTCGTTGATAAATTAGATAAAAGTACTCTGATAACTTGTTCTTCGTTGCTATCCCATCACTAGTTGTGGTTCATTACTCTAGTGGTTGTTTGCAAGGATAGGGAACTGAATTGAATAAGGCACTTCTCTGACTATGGGGATATTGTGAGGGGAGAACTCAATAAACCAAGTAAAAGGGAGGGAAAAAAAAAGTAAAAGTAAACCTTTTACTTTCACGTAAACTTAAACACCAATCTATAAGACAGAATATAACTTGTAAGTTTCTAATAAATGTACATTTAATTTAGTTTGGAACTCGATCCGTATGAATAAATGGAATCACCTAAAACAGTCATATATTTACTCATATATCAAGCATGGTACAGTTTTAACTATTTATTATAAATTGAGTCCAAGCGTGCTTCGTGTCGTGTTTAAGCTGGTCCATTTATTTACCGTGTCAATACTGAGCCTGATCCATTTAATTTTTATGCTGTCAAGCCTGGCCCACGGCCTATGTATATGTGGGCCGTGCCCTTAACGTACTTGGGTCGTGCTTTTGTTTTTATCGTACTCTTAACGTATTTTGATCGTGTCAAATAGCATATTTACAACAAATACAAAGAAATAAACTTTTAACAGAATGAAAACATTAAAGTCTTAACAAAAAAGCATATCAATAATTAAAAAAATGTGCCTTAATTATTATTAACGTAATCATTATTTTTACTTTTATTAAAACTTCTTAATAAAACAAATATTTTTATGACATGTAACATATATTAATAAAATTAGTTTTATACTTCATCTTCATTAATTGGGTCTTTATCATATTTTTAACGTGCTTGTGTCTTTGTTCGTGCCGGTGTTTGTGCGGTGTATGCTGTGCCCTTAGTGTGTTCCGTGTCTAAAAGTTGTGTCAAGCCAAGTCAATTTAATAAATGGGATAGGCCAGGCACATTTAATAATCGTGTCGTGCTATGTCGTGCCCACTTTTTAACGTGTTGTGCTCGTGCTAGCCCGTCAAGTCTGTTTTGACATCTCTACTTTTATATATTGGTCGCTATTCAAAATATTGTTCCTGCCTATATTATATGTTATTAATTGGTTTCTCTGTTTTGCACAAAAAATAAAAGGAAAACTGTCGTAGATTAAATGTTGTGTGTCTATTTTCAAGGCCAGAATTGTTTTAGGTGTATGTTTCAATATTTCTTTTCAATATCATTAATTATTCTCATTCTATATCTCAACTTTCCTACAAATATTATCAACTATAGCTAGTACTCTTGTCAACTTGAAACTGACTAAACCAGGTGACCAACAAGCAACATCAAAATATACGCAAAATAAAAAATCAAAAAAATCAAAATCAAGTAGCTGAACTTCATCGGATTCGAAATATTATAAATGCAATTAAGTTTTTAGTTTAAGTTAGGACCATTCATTTGTGGAATGCTAAGTCCGTTTGGATCAACACAAAGGCAACATATGAGTCGTCATAAGCACATAACAACAATTACATGCATTTCATGCTTGGTCTATTTTAGAAGAAATGTACTTTGGAATTAAGCCATTTCGTATTTCCGGAAGGAAAAGAAGAAGAAGAAGAAGAAAAATCCATGAAACACGTATTATCGTAATGGCCGCTGGCCAAGATGAGGTCTATTTCAAAAGTAATTTGCGCTAGAATAAATCTATTCTTATTTATTAAAAAGATTCCAAATATGAACACATATATTCAAATATATATAGATATATAGTATATGAAAATATAATGAGACTTCTATCATTAATCCTTTCTTGTACTTACATGTCTTGCTTATGACCCGTGGATGAATATATAGAGAGAGAAAGACACTGGGGTTTTTTTTTTTTTTTTTTTTTACTTTTTAATCGTACCATATATTTTGAGTTTATTAAAAAATTATACCAATGTATTTCGGATCTTGCATGTATAAATCCTTAAACTGTAATTTATCCTAAAATTCATATATTCTCACAATCAACGGTCAAATTGATCGAGAAAACGACTTTTAATTCCAACAATACGGTAGTTGTAGACATAATTTAACAGTAATATCACACTTGACTGCACCATAAAGGGTAGAATTTGAATCCTCCTACCTCCAAGTTAAAAAAAAAAAAAACAAAAACCACACCACCCCTCAAACACTATATATATATATATATATATATAAATCAATACTCTATTGTTCCAAAATTAGACAGAGCTCCGCTACCCACACGAATAATGGGTGCCATCCAGCTAGGCGCTAATTCCACAAGTCCTCAAATGCATTCACACAAAATGGACTCCAAACTCTTGCATGTAAGTATAAACGTTAATGTCAATCTGACTTTCTAAACATAATTTTGCTTTGCTTAAGTCAATTTTCCATGGAAAAGTAACAGTGTAGCATGCAAATTTAAAAGGC
This sequence comes from Morus notabilis, assembly GCF_000414095.1. Taxonomy (NCBI): domain Eukaryota; kingdom Viridiplantae; phylum Streptophyta; class Magnoliopsida; order Rosales; family Moraceae; genus Morus; species Morus notabilis. The sequence continues at coordinate 236,610 of NW_010363200.1, forward strand.
GATGAAAGATTATTCTACTGATTACTACTGAAAGCAACTGATTATTCCTTGCAGTTGCTTCCAAGCGTGCAGACCTTAGCATTTTCGCTTATCCTCCTAATGGCCTACACTGCCACCTTATTTTTGTGGTTGTGCTTGCTTGATTTGTCTTGAATTTTATTTTCTTTCTTTATGACTCAAGTGTTATGCTTGCTTGATTTGTCTTGAATTTTATTTTCTTTCTTTATGACTGTGTTTTGTGAAAATGATACGCACATATATCCATATAATTTTTAACATCTTAATCCAAATAATTTCCAAGGAAAAAAGAATTATTAGGATAGAAAGGGACCATATATAATATATATGTGTGTGGATATATTGCGAGCTTCGATAATCACGGGATAATTGCATCTTGGGATCGAAGAAAAAACAACAGAAGAAAAACATTTTATTGGTATGATTATTTTCATTCACCAATAAGGAAGACATGTGATTTTCCAAACAAGCTGTTTAATTGATTAAGATACATTTGTAAATCCGTAAAAATCTTTCTCCCTCCCGATTATCTTGCATCTTGACTATTGAATGTCTATGATACTAATCCATAAAGGAAAATAAAGTAATTTTCATTATAGTCTTCACTTGTCTTAGTTGATGTAATGAGAAACAATGTAATTTTCATTTTAGTGTTTATTAAACTTAGAAATGATGATGTTATCAATATAATTGTTAAAATATTTTGTTAACATAATGACATAATCATTAAATTATAGCATCTGAATTTTAAAAGTATCTAAGTAAATTTAGTATTCGTTTTCTTTAGTAGGAAATCAATACCAAGAAGATATAAGAATTGACATTCTCTTTATTTATTCTTTAAATTGTGGATCACTAAAGTTTTATTATTAATTTTTTAAGTAGATATAAGATTAAATGATGATGAGAATAACTTCTAATTCTCTGCTTTCCTTTCATGTGAAGTAAACACTCCTTGACTATCAAACTTTATTATTATTATTATTATAATGATTTCTCAAAAGAAAAAAATTATTTTAAATTTATAAACTAAACATGTCAATAAAGATATAAGTATCGGCCGCCCGGCTTGGCCCGGCGGCCCAAAGGGAAATTTCGGGCTGGGAAAAGAAAGACTCGGCCCAGTCCGGCCCTAAACTCAAAAAATTTAGGGCTAGCTTAAAATTTTATAAGGTATTTTCAAAAGAATCTATAAAAATATGAAGTTTGGGTTGGACATGTCTGACCCTAAAGGAGAGAGGGTCGACCCAACCCGACCCTAAACCTAAATAATTTTAAACCGGGCTGGGTGGGACCCAATCCAACAGTAACGGGCTTCTGGCAGTAACGTTTAGCCCAGCCTAAACCTGCACTACGAGTCAACAACAAATGCTCTCACAATCAGATATTTGAACCACAAGCCATATATTTCCTTCACCAAACCCTGAACTTGAACTATACGTAGTAGGTGGACTGTAGGCCGAGATTTGGTCAAAGTTGCTGGCCTTCAATGTCAATGAGGAGTTTTCTTGTTTTTTTATGAGGAGTTTGGTTCGGCATTAATTGTGTACTAGCCAAACTCTATACGAGTATACTTATGTATATGGCAGATGTAAGACACAATCGTCCAATGACTCCAATCCAATGTGTTCGTTTCCTAGCAATTTCCTTTTGTGTATCCCTATTCCTCTACTTTAAAGGCACAGTGCAAAAAAAAAAAAAAGTTAAAGAAAAGTTTGTCATGACAAATAGAAAATTCGACTCTAATGCAGAAAGTTACCAATTGATGTTAGTATCGAATGATGTTGACGCTGGAAATCTACAGTTTAAATGTTTGTAGTGTTAATTTGTTGTTACAGACGACGAAAATAAGAAATCTCAACGATTGGTGGGGTAAAACACGAATTTAATAATTGAAAAAGGATTATTAGCTAAAAGCTCTTAAAACATTTCAACAAGAGAATTAAGATTAAGTTATATGGTATTTAATAGTAGCTTCTTCCATGTTATTTATGTTACGCTTTTATTTTTTATTTTTGTCTTTTTTCTTTTCTGATCTGGATTATCGGTTGAAAAGAAAAGGAATAATAAGAAATTAGTTTTTGCATGTGTAGCATTTAAACTGATTTTTTCAGCTACTTATGTGATGAGTTTTCACTTTAAAGTCATTTTTTTCTTCGTTAATTTGATTGGATAAGAACTCAATGCGCATAATAATCTAGGAGAAGTGGCCGTATGCTAGAAGAATTGATGTAGATTGTGATGTAATAGATTGCTGTTAACCTTCAGTGAGTTATTATCTTATAGTGAACTTTTCTTTTTCAAGTCCAATTTATCTCTTGTTTCAAGGGAACGTAGCTCATCATATATCCAAATTTCTCATACACACCCAAAATATTTAAATTGCAATTAAGTCCTTTTTAACTAAAGAAAAAATATCAACCTTTTTTTAATTATTTTGAAGAAATGTACACAATCATGTGTTTAATGTATTACTAAAACGTTACAAAGATGTGTCGCCCAAGCCCGCTGTTTATGTGTTTGGGTGTGTAGATTGTTTTTCCTATATATACATAAATATATATATTTATGATATATCCTCACTTAATTATTTTTTTCTTTACTCCTCTAAGAAATTACAATAGCAAAATTTATCATCACAAATACTTTTTTTTCCCTAATTGGCTAGTGGTTCTTCCTAAAAAATGCTCCATGTTCTTTTTTTTTTTCTAAGTGATATCAACTAATATTAACGATGCTCATCTTTTTGTTTTTATTTGTGTGATTTGAACAACATTAACTAAAATATCATCTTTCCTACCATCTTTTGATGCCAAATTTTAGTTAGCAAAATATAGATTTAGAAACCAAAAATGTTTTGGTCACTAAAAGCGCATTTTCTTTATAGCATTTTGATGAATATTATTTTAGTTGTGGAAAGTGACCAACCTTTATTCACTAGATTTTTGTCCTCAAATGGTATTTTTAGCGTCCAAATTATTTACTAGTAAGTGCTTAGTACTAAATCCCTCTATATTATGATGTTTGAGTTCATAATCTTTTGCAACTAATATTTTAGTCCCTCAATCTTCCTTTTTGCTCCCTATAGGTTGGAACTCTCGCCCCGGTTTCATCTTCACCATCATATTGTCAATGATCTCCATTGTAATTATGATGAAAATTAATTGCATTACGATTCTCATTTTAACTGTATCTCGACACTGCTATGCTTATTAACTATCTTGTATAAACTTATACTAATAGGAGTGGAAGGGAAATTAGAAAGGAGAATCATTTCACTACATCTTAACGACAAGAGTATATTTATTCATCATATGTTGAGATTTTTCAAATTTCTGATTACAAGAAAATTAGAGAGCATCTCTACTGTGTACCCATCTACGGAAGCAAAACAACACCAGCTACACGACAACTTAAAAAAAATGAAAGTTTCTTTGAATCACTGTGGGCTAAGATTGTAAAATCATCTCTATTTGGATAGTTTTTTTTTTTTGATGTGTCGCCGAATCCAAATTTTTTTTACTTATCTTATTTTTGTAACGATGAGTGATCTTAACTTATAACGAAAATGCCTTTTACTTTAATTTGAGTTTATTAAATTGAATAATAAGTTCTTTTTAATAAGTATTATTTTAATAATTTCTAATAATAAGCATTTTTCTTATAAATTATTAAATCTTTTTAATTTTTTGCTTCTCCTTAATGTAGTTTTTCTTACTCACATTTTGAATTTTATTATTTACTATTACTACTTATATTCAGTATCTTTTTCTTCACTTTTTTGAAGGGAAAATTTCATTTCAAATATCGTTTTCTTATCTAATTTTGTTGTTTATCAATAATTTGACTGTTACGGTTTTGATAAGTATTTTTTGATGAATCGGCCCGTATTAAATGTCAGAAGTTTGACTAGATAATATTTTTGTCAGAAGAAACTATGGATAAAAATACATCTGAGATATATATATATATATATATTAACACTTAGATGTTCTTTATAATAGTCCCATCAATTAATGAGGCCTAAAGGGAGAAAAAAAGACACAATAGATTAATATTTCTAAGTGCACTACGTCTCTAGGCTTGTACATATGTGTAATAAATCAACGTTATGCAAGTGTAACCACGTAGTTCCTATGTCTCTAGTTTATTATTATTTTTAATTATTTTGGCTTTGAACCTTTTTCTTGTTGACATAGCATTTAAATAAGTCATAATCAACTTTTTTGTTATTAGTCTTTCGCTTTTTGGCGACGGAGTTAAAATCAAGCTTTACTTTAATTAAACTTTATCTAGTTGTTAAAGTTTCACTATAAATTAGCACAATACTCACCAAAAGTGGCAGATTGAAAAGTTGTTGAACCATCTACGTTGTTCCTATTCCCTGTAACGATTGTGGCGTCTATGCCATCCCCAACAAACATCAAGTTCTTGATATCGTTCTTGATCTCGACATTTTCATTGTAAACGCCCGCTTTCACGTACACAACAATCCTCTTACTCCCTCCACCTAGGTTTTTTGCTGCCTCCACGGCCTCCGAAATAGTCTTGAAACCACCCGATCCGTCTTGGGCCCCTACGATATCCGCTTTTTCTGCCGCCCCACCGGATTGTAGAAGCTTCCGGTCTGCGGCGGAAACCCATTCGGGGAAGCCATCGGAGAGCAGCCGTCGACTGCGAACTTGTTTACTAAACGACGTCGCGGTCGATGGATTAGTAGCCTTGTTGATGGCCAGTGAATTGCTGAGCAACTTCGAGAAGTTACTCAGCATGGAAGGGAAGGAGTCGTAGTGGGAAGGGATTTGGAAATCAGTGAAGCCGTTTCGGCAAGTATGTTGGTTGGCAAGAGATGCACTTAACCATGTGTGAGTGTCCAAAGGATTCTTGTTGTTGGAGTTCACGGAACGGTTGAGGAGATCAACCGTGTCCTTGTAGAGTTCAAGGCAATCTTGCCACGCCGATTTGCCTCGCTCGCCGAAGGAGTCTGAGTCCATGGTGGAGACGAGGCGGTGGGCTTCGACCGCTTGCTTCATGGTGGCTTTTAGGGCTAAGTCATGGAAGCAGACGGTGGTTTTATCGTCTAGGGTTGAGAGGTGATTAGTGTTGAGGAAATGGTGGCACACTTGGGGATATGGGGTTTGGTTGCATGTCGATATAGTGCTTTTAGTGCCATGCACCACGTACATAGAAAATAGTAGAAAATATGCACAAATTGTGGCTAAAATGACATCATAATTATAATCCATGGAGACCAAATTATGAACTTTTTAGATTGACAATTCTCTATAGAGGTTTGGAATTATAAATGTAGAGAGTTTGAAACTTTGAATATTTCTTTGATTCGATAAGTGGGATGAGAGGCTTGTTTATATAGGTAAAATAATAATAAGCACCAATAGGTAAATATAATGACCACTAAAACCAATATATGTGTATATATATACACACAACAAATTCGCAGGTTTTTATTCTCAAAGGAGCCAATTTAAAACGTTAATGGTAGTGCATAACACATATTGATTAGGCCATAAATCTGTCTCCGGTTTAATAGTTCTGCAATTAATCCCATAAAAGTCTGTGATCATATTGAAAACCAGAAAGTACCAAACTGTCCACATTGGTATATAGCAGATGAAAACTTTCCTTTCTTATCTTAACTCTTAAGTGGGGGTTTTCATCTCAACCATAATTTTTCAAATACACATGAGGCGGCTCGTGAAATTTTGGCCATTTGATTAAGATGGGATTTTTATCTTTTGTTAATTAGGTGAACAGCAACATGTTTTGCTTGACGTGGTTCTTGGTAGGTTTGTAATTTCTAGTTCCCGTCTAGCCACGTTGTCTTACAGAGTTCTAATGACCCTAAAGTATAATCCAACTTTATTAATTTATAACTGAACAAAAAATAAAGCTTCTTGCACGTGGCGTTTCGCTGGCCTTTCATGCTGATTTTTTTTTTTGAGATAGTCAAAGATGGCAAATTACGGTTGCAAAACTAGGATGCAAAAAGAATGCTAAATATCTTTTTCCAAAGGAAAAAAAGGCTAAACACGTTCTTTTACTGTTACTGTAAAATAAGAGAGTACGAGAGAATTGGTATCGCGGTTCGGTAACAACTTATTCTGCGAGGCCACGCTCAGATGATGAACAATCTACTAAGAACTCTTTTACAATTCAATTGGACTTAATCTATCCGAACGTCCCTCTCTAAGAAGACGTTTATTAACTTACAATTTCCTAATGGACTTGTACCGCGAGATCCCTTCGACTTTTTAACATTAGAATCACTCCAACTAAGTTTTTCTCTCAAAAACACTCAAATCATCTCTCTTGAATACAAGTGCTCTCCTCTCACACAACCCAGCAAAACTAATCAAAAGGTGTATAGAGATACAAGAGACTCTTTGAATAAATAAGCAAAAATGATAACAGCTTGATAACCTCTTCAATTAATTCGCTGAACCAAATCTGTTGCAGATTCTTGTTGCAACAATAACTGCAACATAGCTGTTACGGTCAACTTTCTCAAAACCAGTCCGAATCAATCTGCTTTAATTCTGAAACCTTCCTGAAACTGATATATGAACCTGGACACGTTCTTAGGAGACAGAGGAAGATCATCCAGCTACGAAATCTCCATCAAATGTCAATCAAATAAATTTACTATGTTTGGATCAATAGTTGACTTTCAAAAATAAAAACTAAATTAAGTTTCTAGATCTTTCAGAAACCTTCCATAAAGAACTTGCCAGCTGCACATCTATTCTCAACCACAATCAACCAACCAATCATTCCCAAAATAATGCCAATCACAACGAATAGAATATTACAAAATTCAGGAAACAACCCCAACAATTAATACAAAATTTAGGAAACAAATCCCAACACTTTTTCCAAAGGAAAAAAAGGCTAAACACGTTCTTTTACTGTTGCTGTATCCCCTCATTTTTTTCTCCTTTCATGCATGTTAATAATATTCTATTACGTCAATTAAAAAATTATGATAATTAATTAACGTGACATGATCTTATTAAAAAGACACAAATAAAGGGACATATAAGTCCAAACTGCCTTTTTACTAAGCTTTTTTCATATAATTATTCTGAAACTTTTAAAGATTAATTAGATTCAAATCTTTTATTTATTTATTTATGTTGTTCTAATGCGGTTAACAGAGATATAATGGGTCTTCTTTGCTATAGATTTTGTAAAAAGCTGACTTCTTAAAGTAAATATGTACTCCTTATTTTTTTAGACTTTTTCCCATTAGGTTCTGACTTGATGGTTTTTAACGAAGCATATTTATAGCTTTTCTTCCATGAATGAGTTAAAGGCTCTATCTTTTGGACTTAGCTTCCAATTTTATAGGTTTTTTGTTCTATTTTTCCATTTGTTTAGTCTTTTTGTCTTTGGGTTGTCTTGTTGAAACATTAACTTTGTTTTTTTTTTATTTTAATAATTTTGAGTGAGAGTTTTAATATAGGACGAGATTAGTTAGTGGATGCCAATCTGATGAGTGAGTTTTACTCGTTTATTTAGTATTATTTTACACTTAACATCTAGTTGGTTTTCGAGGTTTTTGTTAGTTTTTATGTGTGTTTTCGTTCTTTGTTTGAAGGTTAGGTGAAAGTCTATGATTTGGAAGGTTTTGGACAAATTTCGGTGGAAAAAGACAGCAAACATTGCGCTTAGGCGCCAATCTGTAGCGGCTTGGTGCTGAGTTTTATAGAATCAGTGCAGTGTGGCAGAATGGGTGGCGCTTTGGCGCCAGTCTGTGGCGCCTTGGCGCTGAAATCCAACGGAATCAGTGCAGTGGGGCAGAATGGGCAGCGCTTTGGTGCCCATGACAGTGCCCAGGATTTTTACATAGTAGCACCGCAACGCTAGGAACTTAGCGCCGCGGCGCTACTGTGTAAAAATCCTGGGTGCTGTGGCGCTGTCATGGGCGCCAAAGCGCTGTACATTCTGCCCCACTGCACTGATTTCGTAAAACTCAGCGCCAAGGTGCTACAAATTGGTGCCTAAGCGCTATGTTTACTGTCTTTTTCCACCGAAATTTGTCCAAAACCTTCCAAATCATAGACTTTCACCTATCCTTCAAACAAAGAACGAAAACACACATAAAAACTAACAAAAACCAACTAGATATTAAGTGTAAAATGATATTAAATGAGCGTATAAAACTCACTCATCAAATACCCCTAAACTTAATATTTTGCTAGTCCTCGAGTAAAACAAAAATGAAATTGGGATGTGTTAATAATTTTTGATACCAGCAATTTATTAAAAAGAAAACTTCATTGTTCTTTTAATTACAAGAAACAAGGCTAAAAATACATTTGCGATGACTTTGTATTTTTTACAACGACTTTTTGTCGTCGCTAATAATCATGTTTCTTATAGTGAAAGGAAATTACGAGTTTGGAAGCTTGGGGCATTCTTTTTGTCATGAATGATCAACGCGAGCATTCTTCCTCCTAGTAAATCTATAGTAATAACCCCTAGCATAAAGTCGTGGCCAAATTTAGCATCATATGACATATATCTCAAAAGATTTCATATAAGAGTACTTGCATGGAAACTACTTATATACTCGTTGATAAATTAACATTTAGATAAAAGTGCTCTGATAACTTGTTCTTCGTTGCTATCCCATCACTAGTTGTGGTTCATTACTCTAGAGGTTGTTTGCAAGGATAGGGAACTGAATTGAATAGGGTACTTCCCTGACTATGGGGATATTGTGAGTGGAGAACTCAATAAACCAAATAAAAGGGAGGAAAAAAAAAGTAAAAGTAAACCTTGTAAGTTTCTACTAAACTTAAACACCAATCTATAAGACAGAATATAACATGTAAGTTTCTAATAAATGTACATTTAATTTGGTTTGGAACTTGATCCGTATGAATAAATGGAATCACCTAAAACAGTCATATATTTACTTATATATCAAACATGGTGCAGTTTTAACTAATTATTATAATATGGCAAGAGATAATATAACTACTTTAATTGAAAAGTTACAATTTGTACCATCAAAGTGGGTATGACCAATCCCATTTCTTTCACAAAACTCTATACGTTACTTTTAAAGTCACTTTCTTCTTTACGGTATATCTATAACTTCTTCAATCAAGCAACTTAGAGCTTTCCCGAATCAAGCAACTTAGTGTTCTAAGTAGTTAATTTTCTTTTAAAAGCAAAATTTCAGAAAATAAAATTAAGGAGAATATATAGCTTTGAATTTGAAGCTTTAATAAGAATACGTAAAACGCTATGTGCACGATCAAACGGCCACAACTATTTCAAAATAATCAAGAGAATTTATAGAAATTAAGTAAATTCCAAAGACCAAAGATTGCACAAGGCACGTGTTTTTCAACAACGATATATAGTAAAAATATATATGTTTTTTTTTTTCTTTTTTTACCCTTGTACTTGTATATAGAGATGTGAATCATGACAGCCCGCCCCAATTTGATCCATTTAAATTGAGCTCAAGTGTGTCTCGTGTCATGTTTGAGTTGGTCCATTTATTTACCGTGTTAATACTGAGCTTGACCCATTTAGTTTCTATGCTGTCAAGCCCGGCCCACGGCCCATGTATATGTGGGCCGTGCCCTTATCGTGCTTGGGTCGTGCTTGTGTTATTATCGTGCTCTTTACGTCTTTTGATCATGTCAAATAACATATTTACAACAAATACAAAGAAATAAACTTTTAACAGAATGAAAACATTAAAATCTTAACGAAAAAAGCATATCATTAATTAAAAAATGTGCCTTAATTATTATTAATGTAATCATTATTTTTACTTTTATTAAAACTTCTTAATAAAACAAATATTTTTATGACATGTAACATATATTAATAAAATTAGCTCTATACTTTATCTTCATTAATTGGGTCTTTATCGTACTTTTAACTTGCTCGTGTCTATATTCGTGCTTGTGCTTGTGCGGTGTATGCTGTGCCCTTAGCGTATTTTGTGCCTAAAAGTCGCATCAAGCCAAGTCAATTTAATAAACGGGATAGGCCAGACCCATTTAATAATCGTGTCGTACCATATCGTTCCCACTTTTTAATGTGGTGTGCTCATGCCAGCCCTTCAAGTCTGTTTTGACATCTCTACTTCTATATATTGGTCGCTATTCAAAATATTGTTCCTGCCTATATTATATGTTATTAATTGGTTTCTCTGTTTTGCACAAAAAATAAAAGGAAAACTGTGATAGATTAAATATTGTGGGTTGATTTTTATGGCCAGAATTCTTTTAAGTGTATGTTTCAATATTTCTTTTAAATATCATTAATTATTCTCATTCTATATCTCAACTTCTTACAATTATTATCTACTATAGCTAGTACTCTTGTCAACATGAAACTGACTAAACCAGGTGACCAACAAGCAACATCAAAATATACACAAAAAATCAAAAATAAAAAAATCACAATCATCGGATTCGAAATATTATTAATACAATTAAGTTTTTTGTTTAAGTTAGGCCCATTCATTTGTGGAATGCTAAGTCCATTTGGATCAACACAAAGGCAACACATGAGTCGTCATAAGCACATAACAACAATTAGATGCATTTCATGTTTGGTCTATTTTAGAAGAAAAATCCATGAAACACGTATTTTCTTAATGGCCGCTGGCCAAGATGAGGCCTATTTCAAAAGTAATTTTCACTAGAATAAATCTATTCTTATTTATTAAACAGATTCCAAATATTAATAAATAGATTTTAATATATACAGATACATAGTATATGAAAATACAATGAGCCTTCTATCATTAATGGACATTGTAAGGTCCTTTCACGTACTTACATGTCCTGCTTATGGCCCGTGGAAGAATATATAGAGAGAGAAAGACACTGGGGTTTTTTTTTTTTTTTTTTTTTTTAATTTTAATCGTACCATATATTTTGAGCTTATTAAAAAATTATATCAGTGTATTTTGGGATTGTTGCATGTATAAATCTTTAAACTGTAATTTATCCTCAAATCCATATATTCTCACAATCAACGGTTAAATGAATCGAGAAAACGGCTTTTAATTCCTACACTACTATAGTTGTAGACGTAATTTAGCGGTAATATCACACTTAACTCCTCAAAAAAGATAGAATTTGAATCCTCGTTCACAAAAAAAAAAAAAAAAAACGCACCACCCAAAAAAAAAAAAACGCACCACCCCTAAAAAAAAAAAAAAAAAGAAAAAAAAAATATATATATATATATAAATCAATACTCTATTGTTCCAAAATTAGACCTTGCATTAGAGCTCCGCTACCCAAACGAATAATGGGTGCCATCCAGCTAGGCGCTAATTCCACAAGTCATCAAATGCATTCACACAAAATGGACTCCAAACTCTTGCAAGTAAGTATAAACGTTAATGTCAATCTGACTTTCTAAACATAATTTTGCTTTGCTTAAGTCAATTTTCCATGGAAAAGTAACACTGTAGCATGCAAATTTAAAAGGCGATGAAAGATTATTCTACTGATTACTACTGAAAGCAACTGATTATTCCTTGCAGTTGCTTCCAAGCGCGTAGACCTTAGCATTTTCGCTTATCCTCCTAATGGCCTACACTGCCACCTTATTTTTGTGGTTGTGCTTGCTTGATTTGTCTTGAATTTTATTTTCTTTCTTTATGACTCAAGTGTTTTGTGAAAATGATACGCACATATATCCTTATAATTTTTAACATCTTAATCCAAATAATTTCCAAGGATAAAAGAATTATTAGGATAGAAAGGGACCATATATAATATATATGTGTGTGGATATATTGCGAGCTTAGATAATCACAGGATAATTGCATCTTGGGATCGAAGAAAAAACAAAAGAAGAAAAATTTTTTATTGCTATGATTATTCTCATTCACCAATAAAGAAGACATGTGATTTTCCAAACAAGCTGTCTAATTGATTGTTCAGTTTAAAAAATTATGTATGATTATTTCTGTTATAAATATATTACTAATCCAAACTCCTTAAATGCAGCTTTACGGCTCTCGTGGTTATAAATGAGGAAGATCTATCTTTTTCAAACCTAAAAGTTAGATATTTTCCCAAAATAGAAAATTACAAGGTATTTTGTTTCTAATGTATTTTATTGTTTTATCTCTTTCATTACCATAATCTTAATAAATGAATGTGATAAACTTCTGTGAACACAGCTATAAAATTCCTTAATCCCTCCTATTATTTTTCCAAAAAAAAAAAATGACGATCCCTATGATTTGATTAATTAGTTTGCCCTTTACCTTTGTGTTGGGTTTGTCCATTTATGTTTCAAAGTTTAAAATAATAGAGTTGGATTTCTCTTTTGTAAATTCTTTTGTGCTAAAGTTAAGAGTAATTGGGGAAAAAAAAAAGTTGCTCTTGGATTGTCTTTTACTAAAGCAAACCAAGTAAAATCAAAACAGACTAAACTTATTAATTGGTAATTGATTTGAATTTTCAAAAACCCAATTAAGTTGGTTTGATTTTTGGTTTTACCCCGAAACAACCAAATAAACCATTCAAATTTTATTTATAGATATTTTGAAAAAGTTTTTATCTTCGATACCTTTGTCATAATATAATTTGTTAGTTTATTCTATGTTATTATGTTTTACTGTTTCATGATCGATTTGTTTGTATATATTTTATTACTTGAGTTTTGATTGTTAATTATTGACAAATAGATGAATATTTACTGCTACAAAATCTTGTTTCTAATTATTATTGAGAACAAGTTGATAATTATTATTTAAGTTGCAAGCTCCTAAATTTTTAAATTTTTAATTTTTTGAGTTCAAAATGATTTATGTTACTAATCAATAGCCATATCATCAACAATCTGATAATGTCATCAAAGAGAGGTTCTTCGGCAATAAAGGGTTGCTACATGTCGTTTGGTCTCATTACATCCATTGATAGTTGTGCGATGCCTTTTATTGACAGAAACGAAGCAAGCCCAAGCCCAAAGCCCATTTGAAGATGAAGTCCAGATCCAGCTAGCTTGACGTTTGAAGATGAAGTCCAGATCCAGCTAGCTTGACGTTTTGAGTGTGTTGTGATTAAACTTCCACCGCACGTTTGAAGATGAAGTCCAGATCCAGCTAGGAAGATTGTATTATCTAGAGTGATGTCTTGTTATAAAGCGTTTGGTTAAATTTTGATTGGAAAAGTATCGGGATCTGTCAGTTGCCAGTAGCACATGTTCTGGTCTTTAGTCCCGGTGTGGGTCCCGTAACGGGAGTTATTATCGTTGGCACCATATAGTATGTTATATGTATGTATGTATGCGCGCGCGCACACATACTATACACACTATACATGAGAACTGTCTTGACAGACCGATTCCATATGGTATGGAGCCTATGGATTCACGAGGAAAGATGTCTATCAACATTTTTCTGTGTAGGTAATCCAATTTCATTGACTAAAGCGTTCTCTCTTGGTATTCAATATTTTCCTATCTCTTGGTAATCGGGGCAGATAAGATACCGCAACTAAAGTTGAAAGACATAAATGAAGTTCAATTGACATAAATTGGAAAATTTATTAAGCAAAAAAGAAATTGTAAATTCTCTCTTATGAGGAGAGAACAAATAATGAAAAAAGAAATGGCTCTTGGGTTGAGTTTGAAAGGAATATGATGTCTTATTTTGTAGGCTCTTAAAGAAAGTTTTCTTTCTGCCCAGTCGTTGGAAAATTTAATTCCTAAAAAATAGTCGGGTTATTTTAAGTCATTATTTCTTTTTTCCTTTCCTTTATTAAGGTTGACTAAAGATTGCTTCACCATGTTTAACATTCTCCCGCTTGAAGTCATCTTTCAAGATTCATCCCATGCTGCATATGTTTCTACTAGGCTACTAGAGGATCTACACTAAACAAACTTGTAGGTATTGATTGGTTTGGTCAAAGCATCTGCTGGGTTCTCCTTAGTGTGGATTTTAGCATTTCCACGCCTGCTTTCTCCACTACTTCTCGATAGAGTGATTCTAAACTCTTATGTGTTTAGTCCCGGAATGAATAGCTAGATTCTTTGCAATATTCAAGGCACTTTGACTGTTATAACATAGAAAAATCTTCTTTTGTTTGTGCCCAGGTTCTTCCTTACAAGCTGCTGTAGCTATCATATATTTTACTTATGTTGTTGATAAAGTCACAACCATTCTCAGTTTTAAAACTTAGCTTACAGATCCTCTTACAAGTGTGTACGCATAGCATGTAGTGGGTTTTTCTTATCAAAGTCACCTATAAAATCTGAATCGTCATAACCCTTGGCAACAAACTTTGATCCTCCAAAATATAATGTAACATTTGAGGTACTCTTGATGTATCTCAGGATCCACTTAATAGTATTCAATGCTCCCATCCAATCCTATTGCTTGTGAATTATTCGATCTTGAATAGATCATAGTAGCTATTACGCTTCCCACGACTGCTGCATATGGTACTCGAGACATTTGCATCCTCTCTTCATAGATAAGATATACTTGAGGAATACTTGAAATTAACATGTTGCAATATAATTTGACTACGCTTGCAAGTGCACAAGTCGTACAAGTAATAAAGTGGTCCGAAGACCGATATCGTCCCACGAGGATTGACGTTAAGAATATAAACTAACTATTGTGAATATCATATCTTAACTTTATCTAAGCGATCAAATTTGGATGTGATAAACTCAAAGAAAAACTAAAATAAAGGAAAACTAAATCAAAAGGAAAGATGACAGTAATTAATAATACGTGCTGAAATTAGAACGGAAAATCAATATGATAAAAATGCTAGGGTCTTGACTTCACTCTATTGCGATTATGTTTCTCCGTAGTAATGTGCCTAACCTAACTCAACGTTCTCAAGAACCTAGAGTGATGTGTATCCTTATACCCTTTCTCGAGTGCCGCATAAAGAATGTGTAGGTGATATCAAGCCTATATCTCTATACAACTATTCACCCATACATTCATTAAGTTCCACTCTAGAAACAATTCCTGGAATTCCACTTCTCAATTTTACAACCTAAAATTGTTTCGGTTACCTAGGCAATGTTTATTTCTCGAACTCACACCAACCTAAGTTGTTCTATCCGTTTCTTGATTGCTTGAACGTTCCCCTCTCGAGTATTAATCCTCACAATAAAAATCTGCCCAATTCAAAATCTCATAAAGCATGACAATATGTAAATCATAGATTTAGCAGCAATAATTCAAAATAGAACACGAAAGAAACAAATAGCTTAATTAAATGCACATTAAAACGTCGAAACAATAATCACAAATAGAGATTCATCTAAACCCTAACAAATAAGAAAATTAGCCACACATCATGTGGCTCACAGTCTCAAAATAATATTCCAAATCTAGAAAAATACCAGAAGAAAGAGAAGAAGGAACGCTTGGAATTCTTGAAGAACTGCTCCAATCTCCAATCCCCAATCCTCTCCGATTCATTTTTTCTCTTTTTGAAAACCCTTTTTCTCCTCCCTTTTGTAGTTTTTAGTCTCCCCTTTTATATTCCACATTCTGCACGCTTCCTCAAAAGCCAATCACTTTCCATAAAAATCTCATTTTCTTAACCTAGGGCAAAAACGCGTGTTTTTAATGAAATCGGGAGGCGACATATCGCCTAGAAATAGGTGACATATCGCAGCTCTCTCTGTTTTATGTGCACAGACTAGGGCAGGCGACAAATCAGGCGACATATCGCCTGTAGGTGGTGACATATCACCTAGAGTCGGTGACATATCGCCTGGAAGGAAGCGACATGTCGCAGCTCTCGCTGTCTCTTCGTCGATTTTTGCTCATTTTCAAGCCACATCGCCATCTGAAGGCAACGTATCGCCTCATTCTCTGTCTTTTTGATCCAAAATGCCTCAAAACTCAGCTATTTCATCCATTACTGCACACTTAAGGGAAAATCATCAAATCCACATAAAAACTTGAGGAAAAACATGCCGAACTAGCTAAAGGAGTAATGAATGAGTGCATAAATTATGCACTCATCATAACACAAGGTGGAGTAGAAATTGGCTTAGAATCTTGCATATTGAAGTGTCATAAGATGTTCTTCTAAGCAGTTTTTATTTTTTTATTTTGTATTTTTGTATTTTTTTTTATTTTTAAGAAAGCCAAATCTTCTTCTCGTAACTATCTCGGTGAATTTACATTCCTAGAATTTTATTTGCTGGTCTTAAATCCTTCATATCAAACGCCGAAACAAATTATACCTTCAATTCTTAGATACGATCTTTATTGACGCTTGCTACCAACATGTCGTCCATATACAATAACCAAACAATGAAATCATTTTTATCCTCAAACCTCTTATAGTACGTACAATGGTCTAAACTAAGTTTGTTGTACTTAAGGCTAATAATGAGGGAATCAATTCTCTTGTACGAACATCTCGACACCTGTTCGAGACCATACAAAGATTTCGTCAACTTGCAAACCACGTTCCCTTTGTCTATTTCTACAAAGCCTTCTGGTTGGAGAATGCATAAATCTTTTCTTCAAGTTTTCCATGAAGAAAAGCAACACTCACATCTAGCTGCTTTATATGTAAGTCAAACATAGCACACGTCGTTGGGATTACCCTGATGCTGTGAGTAAAACAGCAGGTGAAATATTTAGTTAAAGTAAATACCTTATTTGTGAGCACATCCTTTTACCACCTATCTTGTACGATATGATTCCACTTGGTTATTGCTATCCTGCTTGATCTTCTAGACCCGTTTGTTGTCAATGGTCATCTTTTATTGTGGTAACGGAAGAAGATTCCATGTCTTATTTTTGTGGAAGGCTTCAATCTCCTTTGCATTGCTTCAATCTCTTACATTATTGCCATCCACGAGGATACATCTGGGCTTTTGGTAGCGTTATGGAAAGTTGATGTCCCTATCCTCTAGTAAAAGACAACATTTAACATTATTTTCAACTAATTACATATTCTAAATGCGAAGTTGGTGGTTCTCGATCTTCATGCTCTGATCATTCCCAAAAGAAACCGAATCTTCATAATACGACTTATCTTTTACCTGAGCTATAGTAGTATTTTTCTCATTTGAAGTAGTATTGCCTCCCTTCTCTTACAGTTTGTCCTTTGTAAATGTCACATCTCTAGTGATAACAACCTATCTTATGGTAGTATGATCCTATGACTTTATCAGCATACCATAAAAAAGACGCACGTTCTAGATTTTGGATCTACCTTTGATCTTCGTGGTTGTTGTATTTGACGAACACATGGCTTCCAATCGTATGGAAGTGAGAATAATTGGGTGGCTTCTAAGTACACATCTCTATTGGTGAAGCCATCTTTGGTTAAAATTAGTTTAGGAAAGGAAAAAGAAATAATAGCTAAAATTAACTTGACTATTTTTCAGGAATCAAACTGTCACGCCCCCCAAGCGGGGTGGGTGATGTGGAGCTCGATTAGGGATTAATAAAGCAGATTCCCAGACCGGACCCCACACTTAACTGCATTAAAATATAAATAAACTACTATAGAAACCAGGAGCCTCTGACACACAGCGCTTCACCCCACAGGGCATACAGTATCGTACATACATGCTCATGTAAATAATCATTACAACAGACATCAACCACAGTCTAGTTAATCCAAATATTACATAAGTTTACAGAATTTCTCAAATTCCTTACATTTGTCCAAGAGGATGTCCACGATCCTCACTTGATTCCAACAGCAGCACAACTCAGCTGCTCCGTAGCAATTATCCAGCTACTGTGCACCGCTCCTAGAGTCTCCTGGAAGGGGTTTAATACATTTGAAATATAAAACGTGAGCGAAAGGCCCAGTAGGATATAATTTGAAATAAACGTTATAATAAGTGTGCGTGGGAATACATAAATGAATAAGTAAATAAAATAAGACATTCAGTCCCGACCGAATAGCCGGAACCTCACATCCTTTTTCTCAAAGGAAAAGTAACTGTAAATAACCGTTTTACAGGCTTCAGCAAGTAATTAGTACAAATTACTTACCTAACCAAGTGCCTCGCCTACCCGGACCGAGTTTCGGGTTCTGCCCCCGAGGATGCACTCTCTGCATCCTATCTAGGCTTACAGCAATAGACTCTATTACCAGTTCACAAGATCTCTTTGCTTAAGAAATCATTCATTAACATTTTGAAATCGTTAATACGACCCCACGAACTACTCAAGCCGCGGGCCCCATGACTGAAAAAAAGATAGAAATCCTACCTCGCACTATCAAACCTGGGACTAGCGTTGCCTTTTTCGGCTTCCGCTTCCTCAAGCCCCTTCAGTCTGAATCCTCAATGATCACTGATGCAAGATAACACTTTAGGATCAATTCTCATTCCTAAAGTAATACAAATCTCAATTCCCAACAAAGATTTCCTATTAGTGTGCCCTAATCCATTTTCATGTTTCAAATTATCATTCCAAGGGTTTTCAATCCCAAATCAAGGATTAAAGATGATAATCCATTCATCTCAAGTCCCCAAATGAAGTTAATTTGGGTTCTCCCCGAAAACATGGGTCAAAACAGCAATTTCAGGCCAAACAGGGTCAAACCCAGTGTCAACCGGTCGACCGGTGATAGAGTGCAACACTACCGGTCGACTGGTAATGTGCACACCGGTCGACCGGACAGGTCGACCGGTCGGCCTGCAATCCGGTCAACCGCATAGGTCGACCGGTTTCCATGTGATTCGGTCGATCGCACAGGTCGACCGGTGAAATCAGCTGTGCGAGAGAAGCTCACGGAAATCAGTCCAAAACCTGTAAATCCAGTCCCAAATCGAAATATTTCAAAGGAAAACTACTAGATCTGGGTTCTAGGTCCTAAAACAAGTCCAAAGAACCAAAGATCTCCAATTTCTACTCTAGTTTTGCTCAAAAACCATCAAAATCCAATTTGAACCAAAAATGAGTTTTGAAATTCAAAAACTTGAGATTCAAGAGAGGTTCTTTCAGTAGTCTTACCTTGAATCCTTCTCTTGACGTTGAAAACTTCTTTAAATCTTTTCTTGGTTCAAGATCCGTTTGATTTGGGACACAAATGAGAGAGAGAAAGAGAGAGAGACGGAGAGAGTAAGCGGGAGAGTGAGAGTGAAGGAAAGAGAGATAGTGCACAGGAAAGGAAGGAGAAAGGAAAGAAAAAAAAAGGAAAAAGGAAAAGAAAAGAAAAGGAAAAGGAAAAGGAAATGACATGTGTCAATATTTTAAAAGAGCAGTCCAGAAATGCGCCCATACACACTTCTGGTTTAAAATAAATTATTAAGAATAATTTAAAGACCTTGGAACTATTTAAACTCACACGTGTCAGAAACATTTATTAATTAAACTCAATTAATAATCCAGATTAAGCACATTAATAATCTCAATTACCTTAATTAATCTCAATTAATTCTTCAGGGTGTTACAGCTCCACTCCCCTTAGGCAATTTCGTCCCCGAAATTAAAGCCTACCTCACAGTGTGAACAGAGGCGGATACTGTTCCTGCATCGTCGTTTCAAGCTCCCATGTTGCTTCCTCAACTCCATGGTGCTGCCATAGTACTTTCACTAGGGGAATCTCACGATGACGCAGACTCTTTATCTTCCGGTCAAGAATCTGAACTGGTGCATCCTCGTACGACGCGTCATACTGTATCGGAACGTCAAACCATTGCACTACTGTTTCCGGCTCAGGTTGACATTTCCGAAGCATGGAGACATGCAACACGTCATGCACGTGAGATAATTCAGGCGGTAAGGCCAACCAATAAGCCACTACTCCGATTCATTGCACGGTCGAGAATGGTCCCACATACCTTGGTGCAAGTTTCCCTTTCACACCAAACCGAACGACTCCCTTGCGTGGGGAAACCTTTAGCAAGACAAAGTCGCCCTCTTGGAATTCCAAAGGCCTGCGCCTTCTATCAGCATAACTTTTCTGACGACTTTGAGCTGTCAATAGTTGTTCCCGAATCACAGCTATCTTCTCATTATTCTCTTGAATGACTTCCAGTCCAGTGCTCAGTCGATTCTCTGGTTTCAACCAACACACAGGTGACCTATAAGGACGACCATACAGAGCATCAAATGGTGTCATTCCAATACTGGCCTGATAGCTGTTGTTATAAGCAAACTCAGCTAGGTGCAGGTATTTCTTCCAGTTCCCGCCAAATTCCAGAATACAAGCACGAAGTATATCCTCTAGAATCTGAATTACCCTTTCAGATTGCCCATCAGTCTGAGGGTGAAATGCTGTACTGAAGTTCAAGTCTGTTCCCATAGCTTCCTGGAAACTCCTCTAATACCTTGCATTGAAGCGGGTATCACGATCGGACGTGATTGACAGTGGCACTCCGTGTAGTCTCACGATGTGCTCCAGGTACAATTCTGACAGAATCTTCCGAGAATACGTCGCACGAAACTGTATGAAGTGCGCGGACTTCGTCAACCTGTCCACCACCACCCAGATGGCATCGTGCTTCAGCTCGGTTCTCGGTAGCCCCATCAGAAAGTCCATAGTGATGTGCTCCCATTTCCATCCCGGGACAGGAAGAGGTTGCAACTCTCCCGCTGGCTTCCGATGCTCAGCTTTAATCCGGAGGCAAGTCACACATTCTGAGACATACTCACGAATGTCCCTTTTCATGCCTCTCTACCAGTACTGTCTTTTCAGGTCTTGGTACATCTTTGTACTTCTCGGATGTATAACATACCTCGATTTGTGTGCCTCTTGTAGAATCATCTTCTTTACCTCACCCACCTTGGGAATAGCAAGGCGGTTGCGGAAATACAAGGCTCCATCCTCTCGGATTCTCCAATCCTCGAATTGCTCTCCATTCTGGATCTGAATCCAAATTCCTTGGAGGTGTGGATCCTGCCATTGATTCTGCTTAACTTGTTGCACAATATCCGGCGTAGAGATCAGGCTGTACACCATAGCCTGGTTACGATCTTCGTAGAACTGAAGATCATACTCACTCACCACTTCAGTCCTTTTCCAATCTTCCAAAGCTAATGATGGCAGAGTCCCCGTCGTCTTCCTACTAAGGGCATCAGCCACCACATTAGCTTTTCCCGGATGATATTACAGAGTGAAGTCATAATCTTCCATATACTCCACCCATTTCCTTTGCCTGAGATTCAAGTCTTTCTGAGTAAACAAGTACTTCAGACTTTTATGGTCAGAAAAGACCTGAAACTTTGCTCCATAGGGATAACATCTCCATATCTTCAGAGCAAATATTACCGCTGCCAGCTCCAAATCATGAGTGGGGTAATTCCGTTCATGTGGTCTTAATTGACGAGATACGTACGCTACCACGCGTCCATCTTGCATTAAGACACAGCCAAGCCCACTTCTCGAGGTGTCAGAATACACCTCATATGGTTCTTCACTATTAGGAATAGTCAAGACTGGTGTTCTTGTCAGTCTGACCTTCAATTCCTGAAAAGCATTTTCACACTCAGCATCCCACTGAAATCTCACTTCTTTCTTGGTCAACCGAGTCATTGGTGCAGCAATACTCGAGAAGTCTTTCATGAAACGCCGATAGTACCCTGTAAGTCTGAGGAAACTGCGAATCTCCACTACATTCTTCGGCTTTTCCCACTGTAGCACAGTCTCGATCTTGGAAGAATCGACAGAAATCCCTTGTCCTGAGATCACATGCCCAAGGAACTTCACTTCTGTCAGCCAGAAGTCACACTTCTCCTTCTTAGCATACAATTGGTGTTCTCGAAGAGTCTGAAGAACAATTCTCAAGTGATGCTCATGTTCTTCCCAGGTCTTCCAGTAAACCAGTATGTCGTCAATGAAGACGACCCAAGTATGGCCAGAAAACACGGTTCATTAGATCCATGAATGTAGCCGGGGCATTAGTCAACCCAAACGGCATTACCAGGAACTCGAAGTGCCTATACCGAGTTTTAAATGCAGTCTTCGGAATGTCTTCCTCCTTGATTTTCAGCTGATGGTACCCATATCTCAAATCAATCTTAGAGTAGAACTGTGATCCACCCAACTGATCAAATAATTCATCGATCCTTGGCAGTGGGTATTTGTTCTTCACAGTTACCCTATTCAATTGACGGTAGTCAATACACAACCGAAGAGATCCGTTGTGCTTCTTCACAAATAGCACCGGTGCACCCCAAGGGGAAGTACTATTCTGGATATACCCCTTTTTTGCCAACTCTTCAAGCTGCGTTCTTAATTCTTTCATCTCCGCCAGAGCCATCCGGTATGGAGGAATGGAAATAGGTGCCGTTCCCGGAATTAAATCAATATAGAATTCAATTTCCCGATCTGGCGGTAAACCAGGTAGCTCATCAGGAAATATATCTGCAAACTCATCCACTACAGGGATTCCCGCACTATCTCCAATTACTTCAAGTTTACCTTCCAAAGCAAGGAGGGAAGAGAAACAGGCTAGATTCCTCCGTCCCCTAACACTGTACTTCAACAGTCGTTCTCCTAATACTGGATTCAGATCTGCCTGATAAGAAATCGATGTTCCAGACTTCGTCATCAGAGTCACTCTCCTACGGTAACAATCTACAATTACTCCGTATTCTGACAACCAATCCATTCCGAGGACCACATCAAACAGGTTCATCGGAAGGATAATCAAGTCTACTCTCATTCGCTCACCGCCAATCGCGATCTCACATGATCTACACACACTCATTTCCTCCACGCATCCCAGTGGAGAGTTCAAAGTCATCGGGATTCTAAATTCTCAGGTTTTAGTTTCAAAGCCCGAACAAAAGAACTTGATATAAATGAGTGTGTGGCACCTGTGTCAAACAACACGTGAGCAAAAGAATGAGAGATAAGAATCATACCTTCAACCACCGCGTTGCTGGTCTGACCTCCAGAACTGCCTCCTGCCAGGGCATAAGCTTGTCGCTGTACTTTCCCTTTCCCTCTGTCACCAACATTAGGCCGTTGGGTCGGAGGCCTATACTGTTGCGGCGGAGGTGGTTGTACCGGTCTCGACGCGTGAGGCCGGAATTGTGTAAGCAGAGGTGGGTGATATGTCGGCACAAGAGGGTATTGCATCTGTTGTGGCTGATATGGTGGCATGTACGGTGGTGGCCCTTCTTGACTATATGAAGCATCACTTTGGGCTTGTTGAGCCGGCGGCCGATTAGGACAATTCTTCCTAATATGGCCCACCTGCCCACAATGGTGACACCTGGGCCCGTACGGAGCATTTCTGTCACTTCCGGACGAACTACTGCCACCGCTTGCCATCTCCTCAACCGTTTGTCATTGGTTGCGGTTTCTCCTACCACTCCACTGTGGTCCACCTGAAACGGAAGGTTTACCAGAGACAGAGACTCGACCAGTTGCCTCTTTACTTTGGTGATAGGCTAAGTTACCCTGTTCCACCCTGTAGCAGCAGCTACCAAATCCCGGAAGTTCTGAATCCTTAAGGCCACCAATGACCTCCTCACAGAATTCTTGAGGCCCTTCTCAAACTTAAGACAACTCATGGGTTCAGACTCCACTAGTGATGGCGCAAACCGGGATAGATCATTAAACTTGGACTCATATTCCCTTATAGACATGTCTCCTTGCAGTAGAGACATAAATTCCAGCGCTTTTTCTTCCCTGTAACTCTGGGGGAAGTACTGTTCATTGAACAACGTCTCAAACTGTTCCCAGGTCAACCCTGTGACATCTATTATCCTCTTGACCTGTTTCCACCAAGTGTTTGCTAATCCCACCATCTTATACACAGCAAATTCCACCCAGTATTCATCTGGGACTCCTATTGTACTCAAGTGCTTGACTATGTAGTCTAACCATAACTCTGCTTCCTGGGGTCCTCCCTCACTATTAAACGAGGGGATATGTGCACGCCTAAATTCTCAGAAGTACCCTTGCTTCTTATCCTCAACCGGCCGCTCGTTTCGAGCTCTTGTGGCCATGCCTTGAAAGGCAGCATACATGGCATCCAGAAATCCTTGATTCTGTTGTGCCGGTTGATTAGCAGGCCTACGGCGAGGCGCCATTTCCTTTAACTGAAATAAAACTAGACTATTCAGTGGATCACAGATGTCACACATGTATGTACAATCCTGGGGTTTCTTAACCTAGGGCTCTGATACCACTTCTGTCATGCCCCCAAAGCGGGGTGGGTGACGTGGAGCTCAATTAGGGATTAATAAAGCAGATTTCCAGACCGGGCCCCACACTTAACTGCATTAAAATATAAATAAACTACTATAGAAACCAGGAGCCTCTGACACACAGGGCTCCACCCCACAGGACATACAGTATCGTACAAACATGTTCATGTAAATAATCATTACAACAGACATCAACCGCAGTCTAGTTAATCCGAATATTACATAAGTTTACGAATTTCCCAAATTCCTTACATTTGTCCAAGAGGATGTCCACGATCCTCACTTGATTCCAACAGCAGCACAACTCAGCTACTCCGTAGCAATTATCCAGCTACTGTGCACTACTCCTAGAGTCTCCTGGGAGGGGTTTAATACATTTGAAATATAAAACGTGAGCGAAAGACCCAGTAGGATATAATTTGAAATAAACGTTATAATAAGTGTGCGTGGGAATACATATAAGAAATAAGTAAATAAAATAAGACATTCAGTCCCGACAGAACAGCCGGAACCTCACAACCTTTTTCTCAAAGGAAAAGTAACTGTAAATAACCGTTTTACAGGCTTCAGCAAGTAATTAGTACAAATTACTTACCTAACCAAGTGCCTCGCCTACCCGGACCGAGTTTCGGGTTCTGCCCCCGAGGATGCACTCTCCGTATCCTATCTAGGCTTACAGCAATAGACTCTATTACCAGTTCACAAGATCTCTTTGCTTAAGAAATCATTCATTAACATTTTAAAATCGTTAATACGACCCCACGAACTACTCAAGCCGCGGGCCCCATGACTGGACAAGCCATGAGGTTCCATGACTAAACAAGTCATGGTTTTCAAAGCGTTTTCTTTTACAAATCAATCCCTTTCTTTAAAACATTTTCAATGCCAAAATCTTTTTTTTTGAAAACAGGCTCACAAGGAAAAAGGGATAGAAATCCTACCTCGCACTATCAAACCTGGGACTAGCGTTGCCTTTTTCGGCTTCTGCTTCCTCAAGCCCCTTCAGTCTGAATCCTCAGCGATCACTGATGCAAGACAACACTTTAGGATCAATTCTCATTCCTAAAGTAATACAAATCTCAATTCCCAACAAAGATTTCCTATTAGTGTGCCCTAATCCATTTTCATGTTTTAAATTATCTTTCCAACGGTTTTCAATCCCAAATCAAGGATTAAAGATGCTAATCCATTCATCTCAAGTCCCCAAATGAAGCTAATTTGGGTTCTCCCCGAAAATAGGGGTCAAAACAGCAATTTCATGCCAAACAGGGTCAAACCCTGTAATGACTGAGAAAATTTCAGACCTTAAATAATACAATTCATGTATGTAGAATTAATTAAGTTGCTATTTTTCTTACGCCGTCCATTAGAATATGCCTTATATCTTCTTTTTGGCTAATATATTATTCGGAATATTTTGAGTTGACTGTGTCAAATGCAACTTGCATATGTACGTATTCATGAGGAATCATGATGAGCAGACGAATCTCGTTACAGAAAGAAAACGACACGAATAGTGGTGATCAAGATGAAGAGTTAAGGCTCGATGACCTTTCCACAATAATATTCTTTTTAAATTTCTAAAACGACGTGTGACTGATATATGACTTGTACTTGACATGTTGGAAAGACTAAAAAGCATGAAAAAACAAAAAAATATTAGACATAGGAAAAGGATCTATCTGATTAACATATTTAAGGTTGTAAATACATAGTTGTGTACTCATATATTGATCACAAGATAGTACGTACTTCATATTAGTTTATTAATCTAATTTAATTTTTTATTAATGTATGACTTAAGGGGTTTTTTTTTTTGGGTTGAAATACGAAATATATATATATATATATATTTATATATTGGTGGGAAACATGGAGGCAAACGAAATAGATGATGAGTAGTGACCTTTTACTAGTTGTGGTTTATTACTCTAGTGGTTGTTTGCAAGGATAGGGAACTGAATTGAATAGGGCACTTCTCTAACTATGGGGATATTGTGAGTGGAGAACTCAATAAACCAAGTAAAGGGGAGGGGGAAAAAAAGTAAAAGTAAACCTTTTACTTTCACGTAAACTTAAATACCAATCTATAAGACAGAATATAACTTGTAAGTTTTTAATAAATGTACATTTAATTTGGTTTTGAATTCAATCCGTATGAGTAAATGGAATCACCTAAAACAGTCATATATATACTTATATATCAAGCATGGTACAGTTTTAACTAATTATTATAATATGGCAAGAGATATTATAACTACTTTAATTGAAAAGTTACAATTTGTACCATCAAAGTGGGTATGACGAATCCCATTTCTTTCACAAAACTCTATATGTTACTTTTGAAGTCACTTTCTTCTTTACGATATATCTATAACTTCTTCAATCAAGCAACTTAGAGCTTTCCCGAATCAAGCAACTTAGTGTTCTAAGTAGTTAATTTTCTTTTAAAAGCAAAATTTCAGAAAATAAAATTAAGGAGAATATATAGCTTTGAATTTGAAGCTTTAATAAGAATACGTAAAACGCGGTTTTGCTTCTATGTGCACGATCAAACGGCCACAGCTATTTCAAAATGATCACGTGAATTTATAGGAATTAAGTAAATTTCAAAGACCAAAGATTGCACAAACCACGTGTTTTCCAACAACGATATATAGTAAAAATATATATGTTTTTTTTTTTTTTCTTTTTTGACAGCCTGCCTCAATTTGGCCCGTTTAAATTTAGCTCAAGCGTGCCTCGTGTCGTGTTTGAGCTGGTCCATTTATTTACCGTGTCAATACTAGGCCTGGCCCATTTAATTTTTATGCCATCAATCCCGGCCCACGGCCCATGTATATGTAGGCTGTGCCCTTAACGTGCTTGGGTCGTGCTTGTGTTATTATTCTGCTCTTAACGTGCTTTGATCGTGTCAAATAGCATATTTGCAACAAATACAAAGAAATAAACTTTTAACATAATGAAAACATTAAATTCTTAACCAAAAAAAAAACATATCATTAATTAAAAAATGTGCCTTAATTATTATTAATGTAATCATTATTTTTACTTTTATTAAAACTTCTTAATAAAACAAATATTTTTATGACATATATTAATAAAATTACTTTTATACTTCATCTTCATTAATTGGGTCTTTATCATGCTTTTAATGTTCTTGTGTCTGTGTTCGTGCTCGTACTTGTGTGGTGAATGCTGTGCCCTTAACGTGTTTCTTGCCAAAAAGTTGCGTCAAGCCAAGTCAATTTAATAAACGGGATAGGCCAGGCCCATTTAATAATCGTGTCGTGTCATGTCGTGCCCACTTTTTAACGTACTGTGCTCATGCGAACCGTCAAGTCTAACCTATTTTGGCATCTCTACTTGTATATATTGGTCGCTATTCAAAATATTGTTCCTACCTATATTATATGTTATTAATTGGTTTCTCTGTTTTGCACAAAAAATAAAAGGAATACTGTGGTAGATTAAATGTTGTGTGTCTATTTTCATGGCCCGAATTCTATTTAAGTGTACGTTTCAATATTTCTTTTTAATATCATTAATTATTCTCATTCTATATCTCAACTTTCCTACAAATATTATCAACTATAGCTAGTACTCTTGTCAACATGAAACTGACTAAACCAGGTGACCAACAAGCAACATCGAAATATACACAAAAAATCAAAAATCAAAATCATCGGATTCGAAATATTATAAATACAATTAAGTTTTTTGTTTAAGTTAGGACCATTCATTTGTGGAATGCTAAGTCCATTTGGATCAACACAAAGGCAACATATGAGTCGTCATAAGCACATAACAACAATTACATGCATTTCATGTTTGGTCTATTTTTGAAGTAATCTACTTTGGAATTAAGTCATTTCGTATTTCCTGCATGAAAAAAACATGAAGAAGAAAAATCCCACAATTACACGTATTTTCTTAATGGCCAAGATGAGGTCTATTTCAAAAGTAATTTGCACTAGAATAAATCTATTCTTATTTATTAAAAAGATTCCAAATATTAACAAATATATTTAGATATATAGTATATAAAAATACAATGAGACTTCTATCATTAATGGACATTGTAGGGTCCTTTCATGTACTTACATGTCCTGCTTATAGCCGTGGATGAATATATAGAGAGAGAAAGACACTGAGGTTTTTTATATTTTAATCGTACCGCATATTTTGAGTTTATTAAAAAATTATACCAATGTATTTCGGATCGTTGCATATATAAATCCTTAAACTGTAATTTATCCTCAAATCCATATATTCTCACAATCAACGGTCAAATTGATCGAGAAAATGACTTTTAATTCTTACAATTCCGTAGTTGTAGACATAATTTAACGGTAATATCACACTTGACTCTGCCATAAAGGGTAGAATTCGAATTCTTCTACTTCTAAGTTGAAAAAAAAAAAAAAAAAAAAAAAAAAAAAAAACCAAAAAAAAAAAAAAAAAAAAAAACCACACCACCCTTGAAACACTATATATATATATATATATATCAATACTCTATTGTTCTAAAATTTGGCCCCGTTTATTTCACCGATTTGAATCAGTCAAAACTAACTTTTTTACTACGGTAAAAAATTCTCACATATAGTCACATCTTAACTCGAATCAGCGAACTGAAGAGCCCAGACATTGCATTAGAGCTCCGCTACCCAAACGAATAATGGGTGCCATCCAGCTAGGCGCTAATTCCACAAGTCCTCAAATGCGTTCACACAAAATGGACTCCAAACTCTTGCATGTAAGTACAAACGTTAATGTCAATCTGACTTTCTAAACATAATTTTTCTTTGCTTAAGTCAATTTTCCATGGAAAAGTAACAGTGTAGCATGCAAATTTAAAAGGCGATGAAAGATTATTCTACTGATTACTACTGAAAGCAACTGATTATTCCTTGCAGTTGCTTCCACGCGCGCAGACCTTAGCATTTTCGCTTATCCTCCTAATGGTCTACACTGCCACCTTATTTTTGTGGTTGTGCTTGCTTGATTTGTCTTGAATTTTATTTTCTTTCTTTATGACTCAAGTGTTATGCTTGCTTGATTTTTCTTGAATTTTATTTTCTTTCTTTATGACTCAAGTGTTTTGTGAAAATGATACGCACATATATCCTTATAATTTTTAACATCTTAATCCAAATAATTTCCAAGGAGAAAAGAATTATTAGGATAGAAAG
Source organism: Morus notabilis (assembly GCF_000414095.1). Classification (NCBI taxonomy): domain Eukaryota; kingdom Viridiplantae; phylum Streptophyta; class Magnoliopsida; order Rosales; family Moraceae; genus Morus; species Morus notabilis. The sequence continues at coordinate 265,956 of NW_010363200.1, forward strand.
GGACCATATATAATATATATGTGTGTGGATATATTGCGAGCTTGGATAATCACAGGATAATTGCATCTTGGGATCGAAGAAAAAACAAAGCAAGAAAAACATTTTATTGGTATGATTATTCTCATTCACCAATAAGGAAGACATGTGATTTTCTAAACAAGCTGTCTAATTGATTGTTCAGTTTAAAAAATTATGTGTCTAATTGATTGTTCAGTTTAAAAAATTATGTATCTAATTGATTGTTCAGTTTAAAAAATTATGTATGATTATTTCTGTTATAAATATATTACTAATCCAAACTCCTTAAATGCAGCTTTACGGCTCTCGTGGTTATAAATGAGGAAGATCTATCTTTTTCAAACCTAAAAGTTAGATATTTTCCCAAAATAGAAAATTACAAGGTATTTTGTTTCTAATGTATTTTATTGTTTTATCTCCTTCATTACCATAATCTTAATAAATAAATGTGATAAACTTCTGTGAACACAGCTATAAAATTCCTTAATCCCTCCTTTTATTTTTCCAAAAAAAAAAAAGAAAAAGATGATCCCTATGATTTGATTAATTAGTTTGCCCTTTACCTTTGTATGTGTTGGGTTTGTCCATTTATGTTTCAAAGTTTAAAATAATAGAGTTGGATTTCTGTTTTGTAAATTCTTTTGTGCTAAAGTTAAGAGTAATTGGGGAAAAAAAAAAGTTGCTCTTGGATTGTCTTTTACTAAAGCAAACCAAGTAAAATCAAAACAGACTAAACTTATTAATTGGTAATTGATTTGAATTTTCAAAAACCCAATTAAGTTGGTTTGATTTTTGGTTTTACCCCGAAACAACCAAATAAACCATTCAAATTTTATTTATAGATATTTTGAAAAAGTTTTTATCTTCGATACCTTTGTCATAATATAATTTGTTAGTTTATTCTATGTTATTATGTTTTACTGTTTTATGATCGATTTGTTTGTATATATTTTATTACTTGAGTTATGATTGTTAATTATTGACAAATAGATTAATATTTACTGCTACAAAATCTTGTTTCTAATTATTATTGAGAACAAGTTGATAATTATTATTTAAGTTGCAAGCTCCTAAATTTTTAATTTTTTAATTTTTTAATTTCAAAATGATTTATGTTACTAATCAATAGCCATATCATCAACAATCTGATAATGTCATCAAAGAGAGGTTCTTCGGCAATAAAGGGTGGCTACAGCCAAACTTGTGTTTAGTAACTCGTTATTTTATTTTAAATTTGAAAATTAAAGTGTAGTATTACGTTTGGTTAGAGGATTCAAATCATGTGATTCAAATCATTTTTTATTTACGTGTATTTTTTATGAGAGAAAATACTGTAGTGAATCACGAATCATGATTCGAATCAGAGAACGAATCCATCTACCAAACGTCCTAGCTCCTTTTTTTCTTTTCCCATTTTTGTTATTCGGCCATGTTTATTTATCTCGAAAAGTTCTTGAGAATTGTTCTTATTTTTTCATATTGAGGAAGTACAAAAGAGATTCGCGGCCGATATTGATAGTAAACCATTCCACCTTAAAATTCCAATAGAAGTTTTAAACTACTTACGTACTTTTTGGGGACTTAACTTTATATTTATAGACTAATTTTACCTTAAAATCAACATGCAAAATTCAATCCGTTCTAGCTTTATTTAGCTTTTTATTTATGGATGCAGAAAAAAAAAATGAAAATCAGGTCGGCTAAACAGCTTTGCTTATATATACCTATTGAGGAACTTTTATGTTGATTTGATGCTCCCAATGATCTTTCCACATGTGCTGCCGAGTCATGCAGTTTTTTCCTGCAAACACAACGAGTGTGTTGTGGACTAAAACTTGTGATATAATTTTTGGTTCAATAAGTAATGTGAATGTTGTCATAAAACTTGGCCATTGATATTTTAATCTTGCCCAAGCTTTTTATAATTTACAGAATTGAATGCTTTGAAATTTGATTATAGTTGTCTGTTTTCATAGGTCAATTATGTCTGTTTTTGTGGTGCTTCAGAAATTTTAAGAAAATTGTATTATCTAGAGTGATGTCTTGTTATAAAGCGTTTGGTTAAATTTTGATTGAAAAAGTATCGGGATATCTGTCAGTTGTCAGTAGCACATGTTCTGGTCTTTGGTCCCTGTGTGGGTCCCGTAATGGGAGTAATTATCGTTGGCACCATATAGTATGTTATATGTATGTATGTATGCGCGCGCGCACTCATACTATACACACACTACACGAGAACTGTCTTGACGGACCGATTCCATATGGTATGGAGCCTATAGATTCACGAGGAAAGATGTCTATCAACATTTTTCTGTGTAGGTAATACAATTTCATTGACAAAAACGTTCTCTCTTTGGTATTCAATATTTTCCTATCTCTTGGTAATCGGGGCATATAAAATACCGCAACTAAAGTTGAAAGCCATAAATGAAGTTCAATTGACATAAATTGGAAAATTTATTAAGCAAAAAAGAAATTGTAAATTCTCTCTTATGAGGAGAGAACAAATAATGAAAAAAGAAATGGGTCTTGGGTTGAGTTTGAAAGGAATATGATGTCTTATTTTATAGGCTCTTAAAGAAAGTTTTCCTTCTGCCCAGTCGTTGGAAAATTTAATTCCGGAAAAATAGTCGGGTTATTTTAAGTCCTTATTTCTTTTTTCCTTTCCTTTATTAAGGTTTACTAAAGATTGCTTCACCATGTTTAACATTCTCCCGCTTGAAGTCATCTTTCAAGATTCATCACATGCTGCATATGTTTTTACTAGGCTACTAGAGGATCTACACTAAACAAACTTGTTGGTATTGATTGGTTTGGTCAAAGCATCTGTTGGGTTCTCCTTAGTGTGGATTTTAGCATTTCCACACCTACTTTCTCCACTACTTCTCGATAAAGTGATTTTGAACTCCTATGTGTTTAGTCCCGGAATGAATAGCTAGATTCTTTGCAATATTCAAGGCACTTTGACTGTTATAACACAGAAAAATCTTCTCTTGTTTGTGTCCAGGTTCTTCCTTACAAGCTTGTGTAGCAATCATATTTTTTCTTATGTTGTTGATAAAGCAACAACGGTTCGCAGTTTTAAAACTTAGCTTACAGATCCTCTTGCAAGTGTGTGCGCATAGCATGTAGTGAGTTTCTCTTATCAAAGTCACCTATAAAATCTGAATCGTCATAACCCTTGGCAACAAACTTTGATCCTCTAAAATATAATGTAACATTTGAGGTACTCTTGATGTATCTCAGGATCCACTTAATAGTATTCAATGCTCCCATCCAATCCCATTGCTTGTGCATTATTCGATCTTGAATAGATCATAGTGACTATTACGCTTCCCACGACTGCTGCATATGGTACTCGAGACATTTGCATCCTTTCTTCATAGCTAAGATATACTTGAGGAATACTTGAAATTAACACGACGTGGAGTAGAATTGGCTTAGAATCTTGCATATTGAAGTGTCGCAAGATGTTCTTCTAAGTAGTTTTTATTTTTTTATTATTATTATTTTTTTTTTTTAAGAAAGCCAAATCTTTTTCTCTTAACTATCTCGGTGAATTTACATTCCTAGAATTTTATTTGTTGGTCTTAAATCCTTCATACTAAACTCCCAAAGAAATTATGCCTTCAATTCTTAGATACGATCTTTATTGACGCTTGCTACCAACATGTCATCCATATACAATAACCAAACAATGAAATCATTTTTATCCTCAAACCTCTTATAGTATATACAATGGTCTAAACTGAGTTTGTTGTACTCAAAGCTAATAATGAGGGAATTAATTCTCTTGTACAAACATCTCGGCACCTGTTTGAGACCATACAAAGATTTCGTCAACTTGCAAACCACGTTCCCTTTGTCTGTTTCTACAAAGCCTTCTGGTTGGAGAATGTATAAATCTTTTCTTCAAGTTTTCCATGAAGAAAAGCAACACTCACATCCAGCTGCTCTATATGTAAGTCAAACATAGCACACGTCGTTGGGATTACTCTGATGCTGTGAGTAAAACAACAGGTGAAATATTTAGTTAAAGTCAATACCTTATTTGTGAGCACATCCTTTTACCACCTATCTTGTATGATATGATTCCACTTGGTTATTTCTATCCTGCTTGATCTTCTAGACCCATTTGTTGTCGATGGTCATCTTTTATTGTGGTAACGGAAGAAGATTCCATGTCTTGTTTTTGTGGAAGGCTTCAATCTCCTTTGCATTGCTTCAAGATCTTACATTATTGCCATCCACGAGGATACATCTGGGCTTTTGGTAGCGTTATGGAAAGTTGATGTCCCTATCCTCTAGTAAAAGACAACATTTAACATTATTTTCAGCTGATTACATATTCTAAATGTGAAGTTAATGTTTCTCGATCTTCATGCTCTGATGATTCCCAAAAGAAACTGAATCTTCATAATACGACTTATCTTTTACCTGAGCTGTAGTAGTCTTTTTCTCATTTGAAGTAGTATTGCCTCCCTTCTCTTGCAGTTTGTCCTCTGCAAATGTCACACCTCTAGTGATAACAAGCTATCTTATGGTAGTATGATCCTATGACTTTATTAGCATACCATAAAAAGACGCACTTTCAAGATTTTGGATCCACCTTTGTGTTGGTCTCCGAATCGAATTCGGATGCGGAAGTGTGGGGGGAGGCGGATCGTGTTTAACAAAAATTTTCATAAAACCTTTGAGATACTCTATAAATTATATTAATTTATGCACAAATAAATTAATCTCATTAATTCATTTGTTAAGAACTCAATTAGGAAAAATACCTGGAGGCCGACTCGGTTGATAACTTGAGTTCTTTGAACTCGAACAATCCTTGCTCCAAAGCTTTGTCTTTAGAAAAGCAATGTCTTCCACGTCAATTCTTAGAATCCACGAAGACATGTGTGTGGGCACACATGAGACAAAACTGGTTACAATAAACACTCGAATTTCCACAAACACCAACGCATGGCCGATGTGGAATTTTAGAGAAAAAATTTTCCTTCCTTTGCTCTAAGAGAATTTCGGCCAGCCTCTGTAATTAGGGCAAAAAATTCTTTCAAAAATTATCTCACGCAATTTTCTATCATTCTCTTATTTATAAAGTAGAAGTCAAACTTCTAGAATGAATCCAATCTCTATCTCCAAGATAAAGCTTGTTAATTATCTCCTATTTGAATTTTGAACAAAATCTCCTCTTTTCCTCTATCCATTATGGCCGGCCACCTTAGGGGATACTCATCCCTGTGTAGGTGCCAATATCAGATAAGGAAGGAAGAGAAAATCATCCTTTATCCTGTAGTCCAATTTGACTCAAATTTAAATTCCAATTTATGTCAAACTTAAATTAATTTGAATTCTAAATTGAACAACTTATCAAATAAGTTTAAATGGATAAATCTAGATGTGTTCAAATTCAAATTTAAATAATCACATTATTTAAATAATAATTAATTCTCAATTAATTATTTTCGAGTGTTTAATTTTAGAATTCCGTAATTCTAAAATTTCCATTTTGCCCTTTGTGTCTGGTAGAATTACTAGGACGACGCGGGGACTAATGGACCTATAATCTTGAGCTCCAATAAAATTAATAATTAATTAAACACTTTAATTAATTAATTAATTATATTAATTCCAATAGTTACTCCACTATAAACTTGGAGTTGCACTCTCAAAATTATAGACAAAAATTACTTCTAAACTGTGAAGTATCCATTTGATATAGTCATTGCATATAGATCGATCCTCCATAAATAATTCATAATTAGAGCTAGGTAAAATCTGTTAACCTCTCTAATTATATCTTTATCCTTGAGTACCATTGATTCTCTAATGGACAGTGATTCATAAAACACATTCATGAATCGGAGCTCCTACTGGTCCAAGTACCGAATCAACCCTCAATAAATCAAAAGACACAAATTCATAAATATGAGTCTGTTAAGAACTCAGGATTAAGATCATTCTATATATGACCATCGGTACACTCAATTAGAATTTCTATACTTAACGGAAATTATTAGAAATTCATATTGTGTCTGTATCCTTGTTCCACATAATCTCATCATGGAAAATACACTCATTCAATATCTCACCATATTAACAGTGCGGATAACACCGTTCCATTCTAAATGGGAATGACATGTATTGATAATGTTTTAATTAAAGATTCTGAACTTTAATTAAATTCATTATGAACATTACTTTTTTATTATTATCCTTAAACATTATCATCTCGTATATAACACTTATATACAATGTTTAAGATTACATAAATAATCACGGAATTTTCATTGATATTCATAAAATATTCATAAATATATACACATAAAATGATGAATAAACTCTTTTATTAAATAAATAATAAATATCCTATTACATCTTATGCTTCTAGGACACCATTTCCAACAATCTTCCACTTGTCCTAAAGCATGTAGAATATGTCTCCAATCTTGAAACTTTCTAGGTATCTATGACTGATCTATGTCTGGAACAACTTCTAGATCAGTTAAGAATTTCTAGAGTCAGGTTGCTTTCTTTTGCTGCTTCATAAGCTGCTACACATTAACTCTTAATGATAGAATTAGCAATCACACTTTGCCAACAACCTTTCTTGTCATGACTCATAGTCAAAGTTTATGTATCCCGTGAAAGACAACTCTTTCACTAACTAAACTATCTCATAGTTTCTCGTTTTCCTTATACACTTAAGGATACACTACACGGCTGCTTAATGATAGAATCTTGAGTTCAGTTGACAACGACTGACTACTCCCACTGAATATCATATATTCAGGCTTGTAAAGAATAAGAACGTCTTCTTTTCTTTTGTTTGAAACATCTTGGTTTTGATCAAATCCATAAGACTTAATAGCCTTATCAAACCGGATGTTCCATGATCTAGAAGTTTGCTTCAATCCATAAATGGATCTCTACAGTTTGCATACTTTCTGCTCTAGGCCTTTCTCTATGTAACCCTCTGGCTGATCGATATAGATG
>NW_010363200.1:273305-275311 GCF_000414095.1 Morus notabilis
TTACCCTTTCAGGTAGATCTACAAGTTGCCAGACTGAGTTGGAATACATGGACTCTATCTCGAGTTTCATAGCTGCTTGTCACTTTTTCTTATCTGCTTGTCACTTTTTCTTATCAAAATCATCCATCGTAGCCTTAAAGGTCAACGGATCCTCCTTACCGTCATCAGTAGTGACGATCTGTGCTTCCTCAGTATATCGGTCAGGTAACTTGCTTACCCTCCCACTACGACGAGGTACCACAAGAGTTTGATTAAGAATCGTGGTCATTCTTAGCGTTCCAACAACTCTTGTCGGTTGTGGTCCAATCTTATTGGAAAGTAACTTTTCAGATCTACTTTGCTTCTGGGCTTGAAAACTATCATATAGTCATGCTCCAGAAACGTGGCATTTGTTGATACAAATACCCTTTGATTCTTGTGACTATATAAAATAATCCTTATCTTGTCCCATTGCATATCCCACATAATATGCATATTTCTGATCTTGGTTCCAACTTCCCAGTCTATTGTTTCATCACATGAGCCGGATACCCCCATATGCGAATATGCTTCAAAACTGGCTTTTGACCATTCCACAACTCTAAGGGTGTCTTTGATACAGACTTAGATGGTACTAGATTCAGAATATACATGGTGGTTCTTAGGGCATAACCCCAGAACGAAGTAGGAAGTGAAGAATAACTCAACATTGATCTTATTATGTCAAGCAAAGTCTGATTTCTCCTTTCGGCTACACCATTCTGCTATGGTGTACCGGGTGCAGTCAATTGGGATACCACACATTCTTCAATCAAGAAAACCTAAAACTCTTGGTCCAGGTATTCACCCCCTTGATCTAATCGAAGTGTCTTGATTGGTCTACCCAACGAGTTTGTAATAGCTAATATCATAGTAGTTGCATAATAGGCTGGATTAAGATACATTTGTAAATCCGTAAAAATCTTGCTCCCTCCCGATTATCTTACATCTTGACTATTGAATGTCTATGATACTAATTGATAAAAGGAGTCTAAAGGAAAATAAAGTAACTTTCATTATAGTGTTCACTTGTTTATTAGTTGATGTAATGAGAAACAAAGTAATTTTTGTTTTAGTGTTTATTAAACTTAGAAATGATGATGTTATCAAATATTTTGTTAACATAATTACATAATCATTAAATTATAGCACGAGAATTTTAAAAGTATCTAAGTAAATTTGACCTTCGTTTTCTTTAGTAGGAAATCAATACCAAAAAGATGTAAGAATTGAAATTCTCCTTACTTATTCTTTAAATTGTGGGGATCACTAAAGTTTTATTATTAATTTTTTAAGTAGATCTAAGATTAAATGAGGAAGAGAATCACTTCTAATTCTCTGTTTTCCTTTCATGTGAAGTAAACACTCATTGACTATCAAACCTTTTTTATTATTATTATAATAATTTCTCAAAAGAATAAAAAATTTGTTTTAAATTTATAAACTAAACAAGTCAATAAAGGTATAAGTTTCGGTCGCCCGGTTCAGCCCAGTAGCCCAAAAGAAAATTCCGGGTTAGGAAAAGAGAGGCTCGGCCCATTCGGGCCCTAAGCTTAAAAAATTTAAGGCCGGCTTAAAATTTTATAAGGTATTTTCAAAAAAATGTATAAAAATATGAAATGTGGGCCGGACCGGTTTGGGTCGATCTGGACCTAAAAGAGAGAATATTGACCCAACATGACATTAAATCCAAAAAATTTTAAACCAGGCCAGGCCGAATCCAGTCTAATAGTAGCAGCCTTCGGGCCGGACCGTTTAGCCCGACATAAACCTGCACTACGAGTCAACAACAAATGCTCTCACAATCAGATACTTGACCCACAAGCCGTATATTTCTTTCACCATGCCCTCAACTATACGTAGTAGGTGGACTGTAGGCCGAGATTTGGTCAAAGTAACTGTAAATAACCGTTTTACAGGCTTCAGCAAGTAATTAGTACAAATTACTTACCTAACCAAGTGCCTCGCCTACCCGGACCGAGTTTCGG
>NW_010363200.1:275887-307920 GCF_000414095.1 Morus notabilis
GCTTCATAAGAGGGGGTCGTCACAAACCCAGTGTCAACCGGTCGACCGGTGACAGAGCAGTGCAACACTACCGGTTGACCGGTAGTGTGCACACCGGTCGACCGGACAGGTTGACCGGTCGGCCTGCAATCCGGTCAACCGCATAGGTCGACCGATTTCCATGTAATCCGGTCGACCGCACAGGTCGACCGGTGGAATCAGCTGCGCGAGAGAAGCTCGCAGAAATCAGTCCAAAACCTGAAAATCCAATCCCAAATCGAAATATTTCAAAGGAAAACCACTAGATCTGGGTTCTAGGTCCTAAAACAAGTGCAAAGAACCCAAGATCTCCAATTTCTACTCTAGTTTTGCTAAAAAACTATCAAAATCCGGTTTGAACCAAAAATGAGTTTTGAAATTCAAAAACTTGAGATTCAAGAGAGGTTCTTTCAGTAATCTTACCTCGAATCCTTCTCTTGACGTTGAAAACTTCTTTAAATCTTTTCTTGGTTCAAGATCCGTTTGATTTGGGACACAAATGAGAGAGAGAGAGAGAGAGTGTGTGAGCGGGAGAGTGAGAGTGCACAGGAAAGGAAGGAGAAAGGAAAGAAAAAAAAGGAAAAAGGAAAAAGGAAAAGAAAAGAAAAGGAAAAGAAAATGACATGTGCCAATATTTTAAAAGAGCAGTCCAGAAATGCGCCCATACACACTTCTGGTTTAAAATAAATTATTAAGAATAATTTAAAGACCTTGGATCTATTTAAACTCACACGTGTCAGAAACATTTATTAATTAAACTCAATTAATAATCCAGATTAGGCACATTAATAATCTCAATTACCTTAATTAATCTCAATTAATTCTTCAAGGTGTTACACAAACGTTCTAAGAATGGGTGGTAGGAAAATGTTCTCGGGAGCCTATAAATTGAGGCATCCCATTCCTTTCAAAATCATCCCAAAAACCTCATTCACTTTTTCATTCTTTGTTTTCTTCTCATACGAGAGAATTTGTAATTTGTATTTGTTTAATAAATTTTCTCAATTTTGTGTCAATTGTTCTTCATTTCTCTCTTTCAATTTTGTTTTAGATTCTAAAAGTGTCGCATGGAACAAATATAAGATGATTAGTGGGTTTATAAGCTCTTGGCTCTCTTTCTCTTGCAAGTCGATTTTGTAAGGATGAATTTTATCCAATGAGTTTGCAATAGCTAATATCAGAGTAGTTGCATTATAGGTTGGATTAAGATACATTTGTAAATCCGTAAAAATCTTGCTCCCTCCCGATTATCTTACATCTTGACTATTGAATGTCTATGATACTAATCGATAAAAGGAGTCTAAAGGAAAATAAAGTAACTTTCATTATAGTGTTCGCTTGTCTATTAGTTGATGTAATGAGAAACAAAGTAATTTTTATTTTAGTGTTTATTAAACTTAGAAATGATGATGTTATCAAATATTTTGTTAACATAATTACATAATCATTAAATTATAGCACGAGAATTTTAAAAGTATCTAAGTAAATTTGGCCTTCGTTTTCTTTAGTAGAAAATCAATACCAAAAAGATGTAAGAATTGATATTCTCTTTACTTATTCTTTAAATTGTGGGGATCACTAAAGTTTTATTATTAATTTTTTAAGTAGATCTAAGATTAAATGAGGAAGAGAATCACTTCTAATTCTCTGTTTTCCTTTCATGTGAAGTAAACACTCCTTGACTATCAAACCTTTCTTTATTATTATTATAATGATTTCTCAAAAGAATAAAAAATTTGTTTTAAATTTATAAACCAAACAAGTCAATAAAAGTATAAGTTTCGGTCGCCCGGTTCAGCCCGGTGGCCCAAAAGAAAATTTTGGGCTGGGAAAAGAGAGGCTCGGCCCATTCGGGCCCTAAGCTTAAAAAATTTAAGGCCGGCTTAAAATTTTTTAAGGTATTTTCAAAAAAATGTATAAAAATATGAAATGTGGGCCGGACTGGTTTGGGTCGATCTGGCCCTAAAAGAGAGAAGATCGACCCAACCTGACATTAAATCCAAAAAATTTTAAACCAGGCCAGGCCGGATCCAGTCTAATAGTAGCAGGCTTCAGGCCGGACCGTTTAGCCCGACATAAACCTGCACTACGAGTGAACAACAAATGCTCTCACAATCAGATACTTGAACCACAAGCCATATATTTCTTTCACCATGCCCTGAACTATACGCAGTAGGTGGACTGTAGGCCGAGATTTGGTCAAAGTCTACTGTCCACATGCAAAGTTGCAGCGCCTTCATTGTCAAGGAGGAGTTTTCTTATTTTTTTCTTTTTTCTTTGGTTAGGGGGGTAAGAGTCAATGAGGAGTTTGGTTCAGCATTAATTGTGTACTAGCCAACTCTATACGAGTATACTAGTAGAGTTTACTCTGTATGAGTATACTTGTGTATATGGCAGATGTAAGACATTGTCCAAACTTAATCGTCCAATGACTCCAATCCAACGTGTTCCTTTCCTAGCAATTTCCTTTTGGGTATGCAAAAAAATTCGACTACTTTAAAGGCGTAGTGCAAAAAAAAAAAAAAAAAAAAGGTAAAGAAAAGTTTGTCGTGACAAATAGAAAATTCGACTCTAATGTGGAAAGTTACCGATTGATGTTAGTATCGAATGATGTTGGCACTGGAATCCACAGTTTAAATGTTTGTAGTGTTAATTTGTTATTACATGAGATGAAAATAAGAAATCTCAACGATTGGTGGGGTAAAACACGAATTTAATAATTGAAAAAGGATTATTAGCTAAAATCACTTAAAACATTTCAACAAGAGAATTGAGATTAAGTGATTTGGTACTTAATAGTAGCTTCTTCCATGTTATTTATGTTACGCTTTGTCTTTTTTCTCTTCTGATCTGGATTATCGGTTGAAAAGAAAAGGAATTATAAGAAATGAGTTTTTGCATGTGTAGCTTAAACTGTTTTTTCAGCTACTTGTGTGATGAGTTTTCACTTTATAGTCATTTTTTTCTTCGTTAATTTGATTGGATAAGATCTCAATGCGCATAATAATCCAAGAGAAGTGACCGTACGGTAGAAGAATTGATGTAGATTGTGATGTAATAGATTGCTGTTAACCTTCAGTGAGTTATTATCTTATAGTGAACTTTTCTTTTTCAAGTCCAATTTATCTCTTGTTTCAAGGGAACGTAGCTCATCATATAGCCAAATTTCTCATACACGCCCAAAATATTAAAATTGCAATTAAGTCCTTTTTAACTAAAGAAAAAATTTCAATTATTTTGAAGAAATGTACACAATCATGTGTTTAATGTATTACAAAAACGTTACAAAGATGTCGCCCAAGCCCGCTGTTTATGTGTTTGGGTTTGTAGATTGTTTTTTCTGTATATATACATAAATATATATATGATATATCCTCGCTTAATTATGTTTTTCTTTACTCCTCTAAGAAATTACTATAGCAAAATTTATCGCCACAAATACTTTTTTTTCCCCTAATTGGATAGCGGTTCTTCATAAAAAATGCTCCATGTTCTTCTGTTTTTTTTTTTTTTTTTTTTTTTTTTTTGAAGTGATATCAACTAATATTAACGATGCTCATCTTTTTTATTTTATTTGTGTGATTGGAACAACATTTTTGCTATATTTTTAGCTTATGAATCTTTTACTTATTTGTTTGATAGTTTACATGCATAAAATAACATCTTTCCTACCATTTTTTTTATACCAAATTGTAGTTAGCAAAATATAGATTTAGCAACCAACTTTATAGCATTTTGATGAATAATATTTTAGCTGTGAAAAGTAACCTACCTTTATTCACTAGATTTTTGTCCTCAAATGGTATTTTTAGCGTCCAAATTATTTACTAGTAAATGCTAAGTACTAAATCCCTCTATATTATGATGTTTGACTTCATAATTTTTGCAACTAATATTTTAGTCGCTAAATCTTCCTTTTTGCTCTTTATAGATTGGAACTCTCGCCCCGGTTTCATCTTCACGTTTGTCTTGTCAATGATCTCCATTATAATTATGATGAAAATTAATTGCATTATTGGCGATTCTCATTTTGACTGTATCTCCACACTGCTATGGTTATTAATTATCTTGTATAAACTTATACTAATAGGAGTGGAAGGGAAATTAAAAAAAGAGAATCATTTCACTACATCTTAACGATAACAAGTAATTTACATTTTATTTTTTCAAACATATAATATGAACATCATTACAAGAGATATTTTTTCACACTTGATCACATCTTTGTGTCACCTTCCCAATTCCCATTAACTAATATGACAATCACCCTTGACCCTTCCACTACACACGAAAATGATTTTCCTGAAAAAGTCATCCTTTTCACAACCGTAGACCAAATAAAATAAAATAAAAGGCTGCTCTTTTATTTGTTTATTTATTTATTTTTCATTTTAAAGTGTAGACTTCTTAAAGTTATTTCGAAAGACAAAACTGCCCATATCACGCATACTAATCATCTTTCAAATTAGAGAAGTCCACCCTTTAAAAGAAAACACAGTTTATGTTCTAGTTTAGAGGAGGAGATAATTATTATTTTTTTAACTGAAAAAACTTAATCAGCATTAAAAAGCAAAAAATATCACCACGTATGAATTTCACAAACCAGCGGCAAAAGGCACTCCGGTCGCCGGAATCCACGAATCTCCGCCCAAGAAGTTCCCGACCGTAAATTTCCCGGCCTCTGCGGCGCTCGTCAAAACATGATAACCCGGCCAGCTCACCCTCCCTCCGGTGGCAGCTCCGGCGCCGGAGTTCATATACTCGGCATAATAAAGCGTGCTGAGAGCGAAATTCCCACTCCCGGGAAGCCAACCCTTGGGATCAATAAGTCCATCAAGACTACTTGTCATGATCACCGTCCTCGAGTACTTCTGCAATGGCCGCCCCAGATACGTCTCAAACGAGCCTTGCACTGGCCTCAGGTCAGACGACGCCGTAATACGTGAATTCTGAATAATAATACCTGTGTTCTCATTAGGGTCGGTTCTGGTCTGACACGTGACGACGTTTTCCTGGCCGCTTATCGGCTTTCGGACGAGGATGTTGCAGTTCTGGAGGATGGCGACGGCGTCACCGAAGATGAAGTCGACGGTACCGTAGACGTTGCAGTCGCGGTAGAACTGGCGCTGCGAGTAGACGTAGAGGGTGTCCTGGTAGCCCTTGAAGCTGCAGCGGTAGAAGACCGAGTGGTCGGAGCCAGAACGGAGGGCCACGGCCTGGTATTTTGCCGGCCCGGCGGTGTTCTCGAATGTCATGTCCTGAGCGATGAAGCGGTCGCCGGAAACCCCTGAGGTGTATGGATGTCAAGTAATTTTAAAAGTTGAGGAAATATTGACATTCTATGACAGGAAAATAAATACTTCTACTACCGTTTGAGATTTTCAACTATTTATTATAAGTTTTTTTTATGTTTTACTTTAAATATGACTATCATATGATTCTAGAAATCTTTTTAATAAATCACCGTCATATGATTCTAGGAAATATTTATCATGTGTGTAATAAATCAACGTTATGCAAGTGTAACCACGTAGTTCCTATGTCTCTAGTTTATTATTATTTTTAATTATTTTGGCTTTGAACCTTTTTCTTGTTGACATAGCATTTAAATAAGTCATTTGAAATTAGGTTATAAGTAGTTCACTATAAATTAGCACAATACTCACCAAAAGTGGCAGATTGAAAAGTTGTTGAACCATCTACGTTGTTCCTATTCCCTGTAACGATTGTGGCGTCTATGCCATCCCCAACAAACATCAAGTTCTTGATATCGTTCTTGATCTCGACATTTTCATTGTAAACGCCCGCTTTCACGTACACAACAATCCTCTTACTCCCTCCACCTAGGTTTTTTGCTGCCTCCACGGCCTCCGAAATAGTCTTGAAACCACCCGATCCGTCTTGGGCCACTACGATATCCGCTTTTGCTGCCGCCCCACCGGATTGTAGAAGCTTCCGGTCTGCGGTGGAAACCCATTCGGGGAAGCCATCGGAGAGCAGCCGTCGACTGCGAACTTGTTTACTAAACGACGTCGCGGTCGATGGAATAGTAGCCTTGTTGATGGCCAGTGAATTGCTGAGCAACTTCGAGAAGTTGCTCAGCATGGAAGGGAAGGAGTCGTAGTGGGAAGGGATTTGGAAATCGGTGAAGCCGTTTCGGCAAGTATGTTGGTTGGCAAGAGATGCACTTAACCATGTGTGAGTGTCCAAAGGATTCTTGTTGTTGGAGTTCACGGAACGGTTGAGGAGATCAACCGTGTCCTTGTAGAGTTCAAGGCAATCTTGCCACGCCGATTTGCCTCGCTCGCCGAAGGAGTCTGAGTCCATGGTGGAGACGAGGCGGTGGGCTTCGACCGCTTGCTTCATGGTGGCTTTTAGGGCTAAGTCATGGAAGGAGACGGTGGTTTTATCGTCTAGGGTTGAGAGGTGATTAGTGTTGGGGAAATGGTGGCACACTTGGGGATATGGGGTTTGGTTGCATGTCCATATAGTGCTTTTAGTGCCATGCACCACGTACGTAGAAAATAGTAGAAAATATGCACAAATTGTGGCTAAAATGACATCATAATTATAATCCATGGAGACCAAATTATGAACTTTTTAGATTGACAATTCCCTAACTATAAATGTAGAGAGTTTGAAACTTTGAATATTTCTTGGATTCGATAAGTGGGATGAGAGGCTTGTTTATATAGGCAAAAAGACTTGTGAGCTGACGTGAGTGGTGGTGCAAAAGACTTTAGTTGAAACGCGTTAGATTGTTCTTTTCTTTTTATTGTTTTCCCTTTCAATTCTTTCTTTCTATCTTTCTTTTACATATCCAAAATAAAATATGATGTTTACGTGAGAGTATAGAATCTTATGGGCTTCAAATTGTTATGTTGATTTCTTGTTTAGGGAAAAAGGTGTTAAATCTATAAATCGTTCTTTTGAGCCATGCCATCTAGGATTTAAATTGAAGCGAAAACACCACGCCACTAGTTTTAATGGGATTTTTTTTAAAATCTCTTAAATATTGTAATATCTTTTTAGGATATAGGTGATGGAAGACTAAATTGACTCATGAGCTTTTGTACTTGTACGTATCCTTTTTGGTAATTGGTCAGCTTATAATGGACAAGGATTGCTGAACGTTCCATGCAATTGCGTAGCTAGTGAGAGCTAATTATTATTTTTTAAAAAGAAGGATTAATTATTAGTATTTCTTTATTTATACATATTATGTCAATTTAAAAGACACACACACTATATGGATATGACTCCTGTGAGATAAAGATTAAATTGATTTATTTAATTGGAACACCCCGTCCATGGTCACTGAAATAATTAATAATCTAATAATGGTTCCTTTTGCTTAATAAAAACAATCTTACAATTAATGAACCTCCGAAGTTCTGAGAAAATTTTAGGAAGTTATTTTTTTCTCACTTTGGTTTTCAGTTTCTTTCAATTTATCTGGAAAATGATCAAATTCCATTCCTATTAGAGAAAGCTAGCTTTTGGCCGGTTAATATATGCTTTTCAAATTAAGTTTGTTAGTTAGCATTTGGAGTAAGAAACACATACTATGTCTCTATTTTAATATTGTCAAAATAGAATAAGTCTAGAAATATAACAGCATGCAATATTGGATATTATGCATATTTGCATCGTTATATAGAATCTATATCTATATGGAGCTTTCAACAATATACACATAATATATATGGTTGAGTTTTCAATGATTAGATTTCTATTAATGGTTGTTCATCAAATATAAAAATTTAATGATGTGACTGATAAGAATCAAATCTCATTAATTATCATATATCTTTTTATTAAATATCTAATTTATTACAACTATTGGATTATCATCACACTTAAAATAATAATAAGCACCAATAGGTAAATATAATGCCACTAAAACCAATATATATGTGTATATATATACACACAACAAATTCGCAGGTTTTTATTCTCAAAGGAGCCAATTTAAAACGTAAATGGTAGTGCATAACTCATATTGATCAGGCCATAAATCTGTCTCCGGTTTAATAGTACTGCAATTAAACCCATTAAAAGTCAGTGATCATATTGAAAACCAGAAAGTACCAAACGGTAACCATAATTTTTCAACATGTTTTGCTGAACGTGTCTAGCCTTGTTGTCTTACAGAGTTCAAATGACCCTAAAGTATAATCCAACTTTATTAATTTATAACTGAACAAAAAATAAAGCTTCTTGCACGTGGCGTTTCGCTGGCCTTTCATGCTGATTTTTTGAGATAGTCAAAGATGGAAAAATACGGTTGCAAAACTAGTATGCAAAAAGAATGCTAAATATCTTTTTCCAAAGGAAAAAAAAAAAAAGGCTAGACACGTTCTTTTACTGTTACTGTATCCGTCAATAATATCATATCACATCAATTAAAAAATTATGATAATTAATTAACGTGAAATAACCTTATTAAAAAGACACAAATAATGAGACATATAAGCCCAAATTGCTTTTTTACTAGGCTTTTTTCATATAATTATTCTGAAAGTTTTAAAGATTAATTAGATTCAAATCTTTTATTTATTTATTTACACAAAATGTCTATTATTGAAGGCCTAATTTTTATTTGGCTAGAAGGAGCCTTTTCTTCTGGAAATATCTTGACAAAACGTAGACAGTAGAAAACCAAGTCTTTTTTTTTTTTTTTTGCTGCTTGAAAAGCAAGTTTCATGGATAAACTGAACATTAACTGATCTAAAGTTTTAAATTACCCAAGTTAAAACAGTTTTTGAATCTAATCATCACCAAGACCATATGTTACATGTTAGTTTTCTAAGTAAGCATTCAAAATAAGTACACAACTAGGCATGTTTGAGCAATCTGCCAGCAATTTGTTGTCCAAAACCGGGTAATAATATTCACAATCTACAATTGGTGTATCCATTAAGTAAACCATCTCGTAATTGATCTGAATCCTTATTATAAAAACCAGGACGTCGTGTATGCTCTTTATGAAGATTAGATTCAATAACTATACACAAACTTAGAGGATTGGTTTCTATTTTTTCTTTGAACGCATAGGAAGAATATACTCTCAATCAGAGTTGAAACTAACTAGAAGTGATGAGAGAGAGAGAGAAAGAGAGAGAGAGAATAATTTATTCTAAGCATCCACTCATTAGGTTAAGAAATACATGTTACTGTCGAAACAAAAACCAATTTACATCTAACATAAGTTTCATGTCACGTTGAGAGAGAGAGAGGGAGAGAGAGAGATAGAGAGAGAGAGAAAATAATTTATTCTAAGCATCCACTCATTAGGTTAAGAAATACATGTTACTGCCGAAACAAAAACTAATTTATATCTAACATAAGTTTCATGTCACGTCAATATCCCACCATAAATATAGGCTGTTAAGATCAACAGAATGATAGAAAAAGACTGAAGTTTCCAAACTTCAAAAAGGTAGTGACGAACTATAGAGTACCTTATGTGTGTGTGTGTGTGTAAAAATATGCATATATTAGAAGCACAACCGTTTGTCCTACTCTAGCCTTACATAATTTGAAAAGCCGGTTTTTTTGGGTACATAAAGTTACAAAAATGCCCCCATACGACACAACGGCGCCGTTTATTTCACCGAATCGAGTTTAGAATTTGAATTTTCTTACAGTAAAAAACTCTCAGAAATAGTTACATCTAATTTTTTTCCTCTGTAAAAAGCTCTCACATAAAATCACATCTCAACTCAAATTAAAAACTCGAATCAGTGAACTCAACGGGCCCAACAGATGTTGGGCAACCGGCAGTTGAGAAAAAATAGGTTGATATGGAGATAAAAGGAGTATTTTCTAAATCCCGTCGAGAAAGAGAGCCGGACAATGAAAAAAGGATACTTGCTTATCAGTCATTCTGTAGATAACTTTTTAATTGAATTTGGTAATGTTCTAATTGATTTGAAAAAGAAAACCACATATTTAACTTTATTTTTTCGTTGCTGATTTTATTACCCTTCTGTGTTGAATGAAATAAGTTTTTATTTTTATTTTTTGGGTGTTAATTTCTATAGAAAAATATAGTTGCCTAATTACTATTCCAAGAGGATTGGTTGACTACAGAAGTATCTTTGCTATATGTGCCTTCCACGACCACAATTAACTGTATGTCAAGATAACTAATTAAATAATGTAATTTAGAAGTACGCGGAATAAGCTATACGTAATTTAGTTTGCTCCGTGAAGCACTGAATCTTAAGACAACTAAATAATTCAAAATTTCGTGAAATAAAAACTATCATTATTCTCATATACTTAATTCAATTATTCTACATGTTTCAGATTTTTTCTGCTAAAAAGTATTCAATATATATCCCTTCCTCAAATATTCAATAGATATCTTTGTCAGACCTTCCTTGCTACATATATAGTTTATAAATGTATGAAACTAATATTATCATACTTGAAAATTAGTGATTTAGAAAATTCGGTACATAAACTCGATAGAATTAATTAAGTTGCTATTTTTCTTACGCCGTCCATTAGAATATGCCTTATATCTTCTTTTTGGCTACTATATTATTCGGAATATTTTGAGTTGACTGTGTCAAATGCAACTTGCATATGTACGTATTCATGCCGAATCATGATGAGCAGACGAATCTCGTTACAGAAAGAAAACGACACGAATAGTGGTGATCAAGATGAAGAGTCAAGGCTCGATGACCTTTCCACAATAATATTCTTTTTAAATTTCTAAAACGACGTGTGACTGATATATGACTTGTACTTGACATGTTGGAAAGACTAAAAAGCATGAAAAAACAAAAAAATATTAGACATAGGAAAAGGATCTATCTGATTAACATATTTAAGGTTGTAAATACATGGTTGTGTACTCATATATTGATCACAAGATAGTACGTACTTCATATTAGTTTATTAATCTAATTTAAATTTTTATTGATGTATGACTTAAGGGTTTTTTTTTTTGGTTGAAATACGAAATATATATATATATATATATTTATATATTGGTGGGAAACATGGAGGCAAACGAAATAGATGATGAGTAGTGACCTTTTACTAGTTGTGGTTTATTACTCTAGTGGTTGTTTGCAAGGATAGGGAACTGAATTGAATAGGGCACTTCTCTAACTATGGGGATATTGTGAGTGGAGAACTCAATAAACCAAGTAAAGGGGAGGGGGAAAAAAAGTAAAAGTAAACCTTTTACTTTCACGTAAACTTAAATACCAATCTATAAGACAGAATATAACTTGTAAGTTTTTAATAAATGTACATTTAATTTGGTTTTGAATTCAATCCGTATGAGTAAATGGAATCACCTAAAACAGTCATATATATACTTATATATCAAGCATGGTACAGTTTTAACTAATTATTATAATATGGCAAGAGATATTATAACTACTTTAATTGAAAAGTTACAATTTGTACCATCAAAGTGGGTATGACGAATCCCATTTCTTTCACAAAACTCTATATGTTACTTTTGAAGTCACTTTCTTCTTTACGATATATCTATAACTTCTTCAATCAAGCAACTTAGAGCTTTCCCGAATCAAGCAACTTAGTGTTCTAAGTAGTTAATTTTCTTTTAAAAGCAAAATTTCAGAAAATAAAATTAAGGAGAATATATAGCTTTGAATTTGAAGCTTTAATAAGAATACGTAAAACGCGGTTTTGCTTCTATGTGCACGATCAAACGGCCACAGCTATTTCAAAATGATCACGTGAATTTATAGGAATTAAGTAAATTTCAAAGACCAAAGATTGCACAAACCACGTGTTTTCCAACAACGATATATAGTAAAAATATATATGTTTTTTTTTTCTTTTTTGACAGCCCGCCTCAATTTGGCCCGTTTAAATTTAGCTCAAGCGTGCCTCGTGTCGTGTTTGAGCTGGTCCATTTATTTACCGTGTCAATACTGGGCCTGGCCCATTTAATTTTTATGTCATCAATCCCGGCCCACGGCCCATGTATATGTCGGCCGTGCTCTTAACATGCTTGGGTCGTGCTTGTATTATTATCGTGCTCTTAACGTGCTTTGATCGTGTCAAATAGCATATTTATAACAAATACAAAGAAATAAACTTTTAACATAATGAAAACATTAAAGTCTTAACCAAAAAAAATATCATTAATTAAAAAATGTGCCTTAATTATTATTAATGTAATCATTATTTTTATTATTAAAACGTCTTAATAAAACAAATATTTTTATGACATATATTAATAAAATTACTTTTATACTTCATCTTCATTAATTGGGTATTTATCGTACTTTTAACGTGCTTGTGTTTGTGTTCGTGCTCGTGCTTGTGCGGTGTATGTTGTGCCCTTAACGTGTTTCGTGCCTAAAAGTTACGTCCAGCCAAGTCAATTTAATAAACGGGATAGGTTAGACCTATTTAATAATCGTGTCATGTCATGTCGTGCCCACTTTTTAACGTGCTGTGCTCATGCGAACCGTCAAGTCTAACCAATTTTGACATCTCTACTTGTATATATTGGTCGCTATTCAAAATATTGTTCCTACCTATATTATATGTTATTAATTGGTTTCTCTGTTTTGCACAAAAAATAAAAGGAATACTGTGGTAGATTAAATGTTGTGTGTCTATTTTCATGGCCCGAATTCTATTTAAGTGTACGTTTCAATATTTCTTTTTAATATCATTAATTATTCTCATTCTATATCTCAACTTTCCTACAAATATTATCAACTATAGCTAGTACTCTTGTCAACATGAAACTGACTAAAACAGGTGACCAACAAGCAACATCAAAATATACACAAAAAATAAAAAATCAAAAATCAAAATCATCGGATTCGAAATATTATAAATACAATTAAGTTTTTTGTTTAAGTTAGGACCATTCATTTGTGGAATGATAAGTCCATTTGGATCAACACAAAGGCAACATATGAGTCGTCATAAGCACATAACAACAATTACATGCATTTCATGTTTGGTCTATTTTAGAAGTAATCTACTTTGGAATTAAGTCATTTCGTATTTCCTGCATTAAAAAAAAAATAAAGAAGAAGAAAAATCCAACAATTACACGTATTTTCTTAATGGCCAAGATGAGGTCTATTTCAAAAGTAATTTGCACTAGAATAAATCTATTCTTATTTATTAAAAAGATTCCAAATATTAACAAATATATATAGATATATAGTATATAAAAATACAATGAGACTTCTATCATTAATGGACATTGTAGGGTCCTTTCATGTACTTACATGTCCTGCTTATAGCCCGTGGATGAATATATAGAGAGAGAAAGACACTGGGGTTTTTTATATTTTAATCGTACCGCATATTTTGAGTTTATTAAAAAATTATTCCAATGTATTTCGGATCGTTGCATATATAAATCCTTAAACTGTAATTTATCCTCAAATCCATATATTCTCACAATCAACGGTCAAATTGATCGAGAAAATGACTTTTAATTCCCATAATACTATAGTTGTAGACGTAATTTAACGGTAATATCACAATTGACTCTGCCATAAAGGGTAGAATTCAAATCCTCCTACTTCTAAGTTCAAAAAAAAAAAAAAAAAAAAAAAAAAAAAAAAAAAACCCCCCCCAAAAACCTCAAACACTATATATATATATAAATCAATACTCTATTGTTCCAAAATTAGACCTCGTTTATTTCATCAATTCGAATCAGTCACAACTAATTTTTTACTACAGTAAAAACTCTCACATATAGTCACATCTTAACTCAAATTAAAAATTCAAATCAGCGAACTAAACAGGCCCAAAGATTGCATTAGAGCTCCGCTACCCAAACGAATAATGGGTGCCATCCAGCTAGGCGCTAATTCCACAAGTCCTCAAATGCATTCACACAAAATTGACTCCAAACTCTTGCAAGTAAGTATAAACGTTAATGTCAATCTGACTTTCTAAACATAATTTTTCTTTGCTTAAGTCAATTTTCCATGGAAAAGTAACACTGTAGCATGCAAATTTAAAAGGCGATGAAAGATTATTCTACTGATTACTACTGAAAGCAACTGATTATTCCTTGCAGTTGCTTCCAAGCGCGTAGACCTTAGCATTTTCGCTTATCCTCCTAATGGCCTACACTGCCACCTTATTTTTGTGGTTGTGCTTGCTTGATTTGTCTTGAATTTTATTTTCTTTCTTTATGACTCAAGTGTTTTGTGAAAATGATACGCACATATATCCTTATAATTTTTAACATCTTAATCCAAATAATTTCCAAGGATAAAAGAATTATTAGGATAGAAAGGGACCATATATAATATATATGTGTGTGGATATATTGCGAGCTTGGATAATCACAGGATAATTGCATCTTGGGATCGAAGAAAAAACAAAACAAGAAAAACATTTTATTGGTAGTTAGCACAGTATCTAAGCTTCTGATTCACCAATAAGGAAGACATGTGATTTTCCAAACTAGCTGTCTAATTGATTGTTCAGTTTAAAAAATTATGTGTCTAATTGATTGTTCCGTTTAAAAAATTATGTATAATTATTTTTGTCATAAATATATTACTAATCCAAACTCCTTAAATGTAGCTTTACGGCTCTCGTGGTTATAAACAAGGAAGATCTATCTTTTTGAAACCTAAAAGTTATATATTTTCCCAAAGTAGAAAATTACAAGGTATTTTGTTTCAAATGTATTTTATTGTTTTATCTCTTTCATTACCATAATCTTAATAAATAAATGTGATAAACTTCTGTGAAGACAGCTATAAAATTCCTTAATCCCTCCTATTATTTAAAAAAAAAAAAAGAATGATGATCCCTATGATTTGATTAATTAGTTTGCCCTTTACCTTTGTATGTGTTGGGTTTGTCCATTTATGTTTCAACGTTTGAAATAATAGTGTTGGATTTCTTTTTTGTAAATTCTTTTGTGCTAAAGTTAAGAGTAATTGGAAAAAAAAAAAAAAAAAAAAAAAAAGTTGCTCTTGGATTGTCTTTTACTAAAGCAACCCAATTAAAATCAAAACAGACTAAACTTATTAATTGGTAATTGATTTGGTTTGGTTTGAATTTTCAAAAACCCAATTAAGTTGGTTTGATTTTTGGTTTTACCCCAAAACAACCAAATAAACCATTCAAATTTTATTTATAGATATTTTGAAAAAGTTTTTATCTTCGATACCTTTGTCATAATATAATTTGTTAGTTTATTCTATGTTATTAAGTTTTACTGTTTTATGATCGATTTGTTTGTATATATTTTATTACTTATACTTTCTTTTATTTTTGTGATGAATGATTAATTTCTAACATTGGATGTTTCATTCATATTATGAATTAGACTTACTACTTGAGTTATGATTGTTAATTATTGACAAATAGATGAATATTTACTGCTACAAAATCTTGTTTCTAATTATTATTGAGAACAAGTTGATAATTATTATTTAAGTTGCAAGCTCCTAAATTTTTAATTTTTTAATTTTTTAATTTTTTGAGTTCAAAATGATTTATGTTACTAATCAATAGCCATATCATCAACAATCTGATAATGTCATCAAAGAGAGGTTCTTCGGCAATAAAGGGTGGCTACATGTCGTTTGGTCTCATTACATCCGTTGATAGTGAAGCTTAGTTGTGCGATGCCTTTTGTTGACAGAAACCACACAAGCCCAAGCCCAAGCCCAAAGCCCATTTGAAGATGAAGTCCAGATCCAGCTAGCTTGACAAATGCACGTTCTGAGTGTGTTGTGATTAAACTTTCCCCCCTGAGAACAATATTTCTTGGGAACTTGTTTTTATTATTCTATTCTATTTTTAGTAACTCTTTATTTTATTTTAAATTTGAAATTAAACTGTGGTATTTAAGCTCCTTTTTTTCTTTTCCCATTTTTGTTATTCGGTCATGTTTATTTATCTCGAAAAGTTCTTGAGAATTGTTCTTATTTTTTCATATTGAAAAAGTGCAAAAGAGATCCGCAGCCGACGTTGATAGTAAAAAATTTCACCTTAAAATTCCAATTGAATTTTTAAACTACTTACATACTTTTTGGGGACTTAACTTGATATTTATAGACAAATTTTACTTTAAAATCAACATGCAAAATCCAATCCGTTCTAGCTTTATTTAGCTTTTTATTTACGGATGCACAAAAAAAAAAAAACAACGCAAAACCGCCTTAATCGTCTGTATAAGCTCCACACCTTCAACATGCACCCCGTAAGCAAACAGTTAAAACCGCGAATTCCCGCCCTACTCATAGAGCGGGCACTTCACGATTTTGTTATTTTGCCATTCAATTTCATGAATCAAAACCACCCGCTGTTAATAAATATTTTTATTTGATTTTAGAAAAGGAAACCTCTAATGACTAAGTTGACTAATTATCTTTTTTTTCAGAGGAATTGTCTTATTTTTGTACTGCGTGTATGGTGAGCTTGAGATGTTGAGTTTGAGATTTTGTTAAGTAATATATTAGAGCCTCGTTCATTTCACTGATTTGAGTTTAGAATTCGAGTTTTGCTATAGTAAAAATTTCTCAAAAACAATCACATCTAACTTTTTTGCTACAATAAAAATCTCTCACATAAAGTCACATCTCAACTCAAATGAAAAACTCGAATCAACGAACTAAACGGGTCCTAGATGTTTTCTAATTTTACTTCATTATGAATTATGAATGATGCTTGGTTGATGTTTAAAATTAAAAATTTTGATGCTCTTTTTTAAAGCATAAATTAAACATTATCAAAATATACTAACAAACTTGCTTTTAAGTACTTTCATTTCATTTTTAAGCATTTTTAAGGGAAAAAAAAACCTAATTAGATCCAAACCTCTTCCTTAAACTGCATGTAGTTTACCATTATCGCAATGTAAACTAATTTAGAAGAACCTAATTTAGTAGGAAAAGCGGCAAATTGCCCAACCCGACCTGAAACCACCACCCAAAACCGCATACCCACCATATAAAATGAGTGGTCTTAATTTAGTATTTTCTACATCGTCTTTATGTAAATTTGCAACAAAGTGCATGTTCACACCCTATTTCTATCACGAAGTAAAATAAAATAAAAAATATATATTTATATATTTTACTGACATAATTGGAAAAAAAATACGTAGTGGCATATAGTTTAACGAAAAAATATTTATACGAAACATACTTGAGCTCAAAAATGTAAGTAAAAAACAAAAAAAACAAAAAAAAAAAAAAAGGGAAAGAAATCAAGAGGCATGTCACTGTCACTCTAATGAGTGAATGCATACGTAAACTTAAGGGCTTAAGGTGCAGCATAGGCTGGGCTTCTATATGGGCTTGGGCTGCTTAACTCAATTAGGCTACTCTATGTTATAAGGAGAATTAAAAAATAACAAGTTAATATTTAAAGAATAACATATACGTAATTATCATAATGATTTTCACGTTTTATTGATATCAATTTGCGTAGCAATTATTGCGATAATGGTAATTTTTTCTATTTCTAAAGCATTCTTTACAGTTATTATATTTAAACATGACCAGTAAGATTATGTTATATGGCTAATAAGTTCCTTTGAAAATTATTAAAATAATAAGGGTCCTTCAGGAAATTAAAATGAAAAAGAAAAAGAATGAAAGAAGGATTTGGCCGAGAGCTTTCCATTTGTAGAAGCATTAGTACAGACTATGGAAACATAAAATTTTCAGAATATTACAGCGGCCTTGAAAGCGTTTTGTATTTTTGGAGATGAAAAAAGCAGATAGCAAAGGCCAATCGATCTAGTAGTAAAGTTTCATTGCATGCAATGGCTAACCGCTTAAAAAACAAAAAATAAAACAAAAAATAAAAAAAAAAAATCAAACACACTTATGACATATTTACTTACGGGTGGTGAGACAAGAGTCAATCAAATGTTTACTTACTCTATTTTATTACAAAATTATGAGAGTGGGTTATTGACAAATAGATGAATATTTACTGCTACAAAATCTTGGTTCTAATTATTATTGAGAATAAGTTGATAAATATCAGTTCAAATCAATCTGCCCCTACCGTTATTACATAAATCGAACGTTGCCGTGAATCGAAACACTTTTCGTTTTCTTTGAAATGATAATCAGGTCGGCTAAACAGCTTGGCTTATATATACCTATTGAGGAACTTTTATGTTGATTTGATACTCCCAATGATCTTTCCACATGTGCTGCCGAGCCATGCGGATTTTTCCTGAAAACACAACGAGTGTGTTGTGGACTAAAACTTGTGATATCATTTTTCGTTCAATAAGTAATGTGAATGTTGTCATAAAACTTGGCCATTGATATTTTAATCTTGCCCCAGCTTTTTATAGTTTGCAGAATCGAATGCTTTGAAATCTGATTATTATTGTCTGCTTTTATAGGTGAATTGAGTTTGTTTCTGTGGTGCTTCAGAAATTTTAAGAAAATTGCATTATCTAGAGTGTTGTCTTGTTATAAAGCGTTTGGTTAAATTTTGATTGGAAAAGTATCGGGATATTTGTCAGTTGCCAATAGCACATGTTCTGGTCTTTGGTCCCGGTCTGGGTCCCATAATGGGAGTTATTTTCTTTGGCACTATATAGTATGTTATATGTATGTATGTATATGCGCGTGCGCCCATATTGTACACACACTACACAAGAACTATCTTGATGGACCGATTCCATATGGTATGGAGCCTATGGATTCACGAGGAAAGATGTCTATCAACATTTTTCTGTATAGGTAATCAAATTTCCTTGACTGAAACTTTCTCTCTTGGGTATTCAACATTTTCCTATCTCTTGGTAATTGGGACAGAAAAGATACCGCAACTAAAGTTCAAAGACATAAATGAAGTTCAATTTACATAAATTGGAAAATTTATTGACCAAAAAAGAAATTGTAAATTCTCTCTTATGAGGAGAGAACAAATAACGAAAAAAGAAATGGGTTTTGGGTTGAGTTTGAAAGGAATATGATGTCTCATTTTATAGGCTCTTAAAGCAAGTTTTCCTTATGCCCAGTCGTTAGAAAATTAAATTTTTGAAAAATAGTCAGGTTATTTTAAGTCATTATTTCTTTTTCCTTTCCTTTATTAAGATTTACTAAAGATTGCTTCACCATGTTTAACATTCTCCTGCTTGAAGTCATCTTTCAAGATTCATCCCATGCTACATATGTTTCTACTAGGCTACTAGAGGATCTACACTAAACAAACTTGTTGGTATTGATTGGTTTAGTCAAAGCATCTGTTGGGTTCTCCTTAGTGCGGATTTTAGCATTTCCATGCTTGCTTTCTCCACTACTTCTCGATAGAATGATTCTGAACTCCTATGTGTTTAGTCCCGGAATGAATAGCTAGATTCCTTGCAATATGCAAGGCACTTTGACTGTTATAACACAGAAAAATCTTCTCTTGTTTGTGCCCAAGTTCTTCTTTGCAAGCTTGTGTAGCTATCATATATTTTGCTTATGTTGTTGATAAAGCCACAACCGTTTGCTGTTTTAAAACTTAGCTTACAGATCCTTTTGCAAGTGTGTATGCATAGCATGTAGTAGGTTTCTCTTATCAAAGTCACCTGTAAAATCTGAATCGTCATAACCCTTGGCAACAAACTTTGATCCTCCAAAACATAATGCAACATTTAAGGTACTCTTGATGTATCTCAGGATCCACTTAATAGTATTCAATGCTCCCATCCACTCCCATTGCTTGTGCATTATTCGATCTTGAATAGATTATAGCAACTACTATGCTTCCACGACTGCTGCATATGGTACTCAAGACATTTGCATCCTCTCTTCATAGCTAAGATATACTTGAGGAATACTTAAAATTAACACGAAGTGGAGTAGAAATTGGCTTAGAATCTTGCATATTGAAGTGTCGCAAGATGTTCTATTAAGTAGTTTTTATTTTTTATTTTTTTTATTTTTGAGAAAGCCAAATCTTCTTCTCTTAACTATCTCGGTGAATTTACATTCCTAGAATTTTGTTTGCTGGTCTTAAATCCTTCATATCGAACTCCCTAACCAATTGTGCCTTCAATTCTTAGACACGATCTTTATTGATGCTTGCTACCAACATGTCGACCATATACAACAACCAAACAATGAAATCATTTTTATCCTCAAACCTCTTATAGTACGTACAATGGTCTAAACTGAGTTTGTTGTACTCAAGGCTAATAATGAGGGAATCAATTCCCTTGTACCAACATCTCGGCATTTGTTCGAGACCATACAAAGATTTCGTCAACTTGCAAACCACGTTCCCTTTGCTGTCCGTATAAGCTCCACACCTTCAACATGTGCCACATAAGCAAACAGTCAAAACCGCGAATGCCCTCCCCACTCATAGAGCGGGCACTTCACGATTTTGTTATTTTAGCAGATGGTTTCATGAATCAAAACCACCGCCGTTGATTTCTTTTGAAATATAAATATTTTTATTTGATTTTAGATAAGGAAGCCTCTAATAATTAAGTTGACTAATTGTCTTTTTTTATGAGGAATTGTCTTATTTTTGTATTGTGTGTATGTTGAGCTTGAGATGTTGAGTTTGCGATTTTTGTTAAGTAATAGATTAGATGTTTTCTAATTTTACTTCATTATAAATTATGAATGATGATTGGTTGATGTTTAAAAATTAAAAATTTTGATGCTCTTTTTTAAAGCATATATTAAACATTATCAAAATATACTAACAAACTTGCTTTTTAAGTACTTTCAGTTAATTTTAAAGCATTTTTAAGGGAAAAAAAAAAAAAAAAAAAAAAACCTAATTAGATCCAAACCTCTTCCTTAAACCGCATGTAGTTTACCATTATCGCAATGTAAACTAATTTAGAAGAGCCTAATTTAGATGGAAAAGCGGCAAATTGCCCAACCCGACCTTAAACCACCACTCAAAACCGCATACCCACCATATAAAATGGGTGGTCTTAATTTAGGTTTTTCTACACCGTTTTTATGTGAATCTGCACCAAACCGCATGTTCATCCCCTATTTCTATCACGAAGTAACATAAAATAAAATAAAAATTTATATATTTGACTGACATAATTGGAAAAAAAAAATATGAGGTGGCATATAGTTTAACGAAAAAATATTTATACGAAAAATACTTGAGCTCAAACAAGTAAAAAAAAAAAATGAAAGAAAGAAATCAAGAGGTATGTCACTGAGTCACTCTAACGAGTGAATGCATATGTAAACTTAAGGGCTTGAGGTGCAGCATAGGCTGGGCTTCTATATGGGCTTGGGCTGTATAACTCAATTTGGCTACTCTGTGTTTATAAGAACTAAAAAATAACAAGTTAATATTTAAAGAATAACATATGCGTAATTATCATATTGATTTTCATGTTTTATTGATATGAATTTGCATAGCAATTATTGCGATAATGGTAATGTTTTCTATTTCTAAAGTATTCTTTGTTGTTTTTATATTTAAACATGACCAGTAAGATTATGTTATATGTCTAATAAGTTCCTCTGAAGATTATCAAAATAATAAGGGTCCTTCAGGAAATTAAAATGAAAAAGAAAAAGAATGAAAGAAGGATTTGGCCGAGAGCTTTCCATTTGTAGAAGCATTAGTACAGACTATGGAAACATAAAATTTTCCGAATATTACAGCGGCCTTGAAAGCGTTTTGTATTTTTGGAGATGAAAAAAGCAAAGAGCAGAGGCCAATCGATTTAGTAGTAAAGTTTCATTGCATGCAATGGGTAACCGCTTAAAAATAAATAAAAAAAAATAAAAAACAAAAAAAAAAAATCAAACACAATTATGGCATATTTACTTACGGGGGTGGTGAGACAAGAGTCAATCAAATGTTTGCTTACTCTTTTTTATTACAAAATTATGAGAGTGGGTTATGTCACAAAAATTTGGCACTCTTTTTTATTACAAAATTATGAGAGTGGGTTACATCACAAAAATTCGTAATTGAGAAATGAGATTGATAATGCCGTGTGCTTCCATCGAATTGGGACTCCCCATCCTCATATAATGGATATATAATACTTATTTCCCAAGCAGTTTCATCGATTTGAGTACTATAAAATTACAGTGAAACAGGTAAACGACTTGGATATAACAGCCATCATTATTTACTATTAAATAATATCTACGTTTTACTTGCCAATATTATCTGCTTAATTGTATTTCTCCAGTCTTCTTATGATTAAATTGATAATCAGTTATAGCTACGAGGAAGAGAGGACAAGAATCAACTTAAGCAATTATTGGTCTATGTGGTTGATAATTGTTTGTTTTGTTTCACTTACTTTAAAAATAAATAAACATTAAAAAACTGTGTGTGAGTTGGTCAGTTTTGAGCCACCCACACGAATACTTCCAATTAGGATTAGAACTATAGAAAGGAGTTAATATATATATATATATATATATATATATGTGTGTGTGTGTGTGTATATATATTTTGAAAGTATTCACTTGGGACTATGGACCCCCCCGCGGATCTATAGAAGAAGCAAAGGAAGCAACAATTCTATGCTCGTGAAGCTTAAAAGGAGTTGCGTTTTGAGACAAACACATTATTCATAATAAAGCTAAGGTTGTCTTTTAGCCCAGGTACGGTCATACAATTTCACGGGCTGTTCATGTGAGCCTTGGGATCCATAATCCATCAAAGACTTTTTTTTTTTTGACATTAATGTAGAGATCAAAAGCGGCCGAATATATAATCCTTCCAACAACATTATGCTTTTCCATCGCTCCCGTAGATCCTTTTTCGCTGCTTAATCAATAATTCCACTGGCGGCCCTGCTACGTATGTGGTTGTATCTGGATGGTTCCATCAGAATAGACCATAACATGCATGGGCAGTGATAAGCAGAGACAAAAAAAAAAAAAAAAAAAAAAAAAAAATTTCGCGGCCCTCGTGATCATGATTCATGACCACGTGAATTTTTGGTTTAATTAGACGTTGATTAAACTAAGAGGGTTAATGCCAAGGTAAGCCCGTAAACGTTTAATTAGTTTATAACGATATGGTCCCCGGTCTAATTTTATAGAGTAAAATCTCTCACAATTGATTTTTTATAGAAATAGTCCCCCAATATATTATGTCCGTTTAATTTTTGATGAAATTGTGTCATGTACGTGCGCACACGCGACCTATCAATTCTTAAAAGACATAAAATAATAAAATATCAATTATTTTCTTTTCTTTTTGAGTATTGGAATTAAAAGAAAAAACGACCATGGTGGTCGAGGGCATTGAGTATCGTGGGAAAGCAGGGTGGATCATAGGAGGCGTGAACTCACAGGATGTTGCCGGAGGAAGATTTATTCTCTTCTCATCATCATCACTTTTCATAATATATAGATTGGACTGCTATATATTGCTATTAAAACCGTGGGGGATTTTTATCTAATAAGATCGGGACTAAATTGTCACAAACCTAAAAGTTTAAGGATCTGTCCCATATGTGTGTACAAATATTATATATATTTATATATATATATGTGTGTGTGTGTGTGTGTGTGTGTAAGCGAGTGATGATTGTCACAAACTTAAAAGTTTAAGGATTTGTCCTAGCATGTATATAATATTTGTCGGTTAATAATAGTCTATGTCCTTCTCTTAATAACGAGCGCTTTGTTTGCATATATATAGGACCTTGTTCGTTGCCATTTCTTGTGAAATGTAAGTACAAAGAAGATTAAAGTGATTATGTGTACACCTGTTTACAGCGAGAAATCTAATTCGTATTGTGTTTAAATTATAAAGGACCGATCGAATCAATATATATAATTTTCACGAAATGTGTGTAGACTGAAGATATAAAAGCAAAGCGCCAAAAACTCCTTGCTGGTACGGTTTTGTAATCCAAATGCTAAGGACGTATTACCAAATACACATATAATCCCCACGTTGTTTATCAATATATTAAAGTAATAATCACCTTGGCCGCCATGATTAATTAGGTTTGAAGCATCATCAGTTTCTTTAATTAGTTATTACTGTGATCTTTTCAGGATTATACAAGTGTTTTTTCTCTTTTATTTTTAAATTGTGAAAATTTAAACCAATTCTACAACTATAGATTAGGACGTTGCTACATGATGCGTATATATGACGAAAAAACTCAAATATATATACGCATATAATCAACAACACAAGGTATGTATTGTTAGCCAAAGAAACATCTACATACGTTTGGTTCTACAATATTTCCTATATATATATATATATATATACTCATATGAACTGAATCATGTACAGGGGAGGAGTTGTTCAATTAATTATAACTTTGATAGTCAAATAAACTATCATTTATTCGTGTAAAAGCATTTATATGATTTTGGTGAGGACAAAGGTAAAGGAAGAAACATAATAATTAAAGGAAATGGGACATCATTCATTTGAATATTCGCCTAAATCGAACAAAATCAAGGCCGTGCGATTAATTATGCCACTAGTTGCGTTGTTAAGGATAGTGACAAATATATTGCTGGTATTATCTTAAGATTTAAGCCTATAATTTTATGTTTTGGGCATCTATTAATAGTCATTGTTGCTCCTTTTGTATGACATAATTGTACCTATGCATCTCAACATCTACATTAACAATAAAAGATGCTTTTTTAGCACATGGCGTTATTATATAGCTTAGAAGCATGGGAGACAGATGTGAGTGGAGAAATGAGGTTACGTGGACCGTGGTAATTAAAATATATTTTAATTGCCGACTTAATATATTGCACTAGTTTCACTCATATAGCTTTCTTTTAAACAATATATACTTTTGCTCCTTCGCTTGTCTAAAAGCTCAAGTCCAAAAAGCTAAAGATCGAATTCTGAGGAAATAAAAGCCTTAAGACCGAATATGATTGTTATATATATACACATATGATTGTTATATTTTTCTTCAATTTGGTGATTTCTTTATTTTATATAAATTTAATAAACTTAGTTTTCAAGAACTTCAAAAAAACGAAAAGAAAATTCCTAAACTTATCTTTAAGAGTGTATGGATTTTATTTTTTTACCCATTATAATATTGAGAATGGTGGCTTCGAAGTATGAGATGTAATATGATATTTATTATTTATTTAATAAAAGAGTTTATTCATTATTTTATGTGCATATATTATTGAATATTTTATGAATACCACTAAAATTTTTATGATTATTTATGTGACCTTAAATAGTATATATAAGTGTTATATGTGAGATGATGATATTTAAAGATAATAATTAAAACGATGTTCGTAATGAATTTAATTAAAGTTCAGAATATTTAATTAAAACATTATTAATACATGTTATTCCAATTTAGAATCGAATGGTGTTATCCGCACCGTTAATATAACGAGATATTGAATGAGTGTATTACACATAATGAGATTGTGTGGAACAGAAACACATATACAATATGAATTTTTGATAATTTCCGTTAAGTATAGAAATTCTAATTGTGTCCAAACCAAGTAAAAGTAGGAGATAATTGTCAAGCTTTATCTTGAAGATAAAGTTTAGACTTATTCTGGGAGTCTGACTATTACTCTATAAATAGGAGATTACAAAAAATTGGAGAACACAATTTTTGCTCTTTGTAGCATAGGTGGCCGAATTTTATAGAGTGAGAAAAGGAAAAAATTTTTCCTAAATTTCACGTCGTGCATGTGTTGGTGTTCGTAGAAAACTTGAGTGTTTTTTTACTAATCAAGTTTTGTTTCAAGTGTGTCCACACACACATTTTGACAGATTCAAGGAATTAATGAAGAAGATTTGGGTATTCTAAACAAGCTTGGAGCGATGAACGTTCGTGGTCAAAGAACTCAAGTTATCGACATAATCGTTCATTAGGTAAATAAATTAATTTGATTAATTTATTCATGCATAAATTAATATAATCTATAGAGTATCTCAAAGTTTCATGAAAACTTTTTTTACACACGATCCGCTAGATACACGCTTCCGTATTGAAAATCGTTTTCAAAACTAACGTACTCTTGATTAATACCCTTTTGATTAATATACTTATTTGACTAAAATGATACTTACTAAGAGTAGGGAGTAAAAAACTAGACTTATACACTCTAAAATTAAGAATGTATTTGTCTCCTTTCCCGATTTACTTCCCTAAAATAACCAAATCAGTTTTAGAGAATCATTATCAAAGGCTCGACTTCAGGTATACACCAAGTGACCATACTTAATTACGAAGTTAAAATATGTTTCTAACTAACAATTGTGCTTTTGCTTCAGCTCAGACACAGGAAAAACTATTTGGTAGTAGCTACACATACACTTTAATAAGTAGACAAAATCCAGTTCAATTATTACTATAATCTTACAGTGAATCTTTCCAAACTTAACAGCGTGCGTCTTATACACACCTTTATTAAGATATAGACAAATTCAAGTTTTTTTTTTTTCTTTGCATTTTGCATTTTGTTTTCCACGTACACAAATATACATATATCATTCTCTTTAATTATTTAGAAGTTAATAAAGTAAAGTCTTTGTGGGAAGAGTATCTGGAGTACTAGTAGCATGCACTACCAAATTTTAAATTGCTAACTAAACAAAAATAAGCAAGAATAAAATAGAAATAGTATCAATAAGACTAGAATTTAAAAAATAAGAGAGACAAAGGAAAACTATAGTCTTAGAGCATCTCCATTACAAATGTAATTTAAAGTGTAAGAGCATCTTCAATACAATGTTATAATTAATGTGCCAATTATAAAATTAGCATTTAAGTGCAAAACTTTGCAATGCAATGCCATTTATTGTGTCAAATTTCTCATATAATATACTTTATGACAAATTTTTTACCAAGTATAGCATATGAAAAATTTGACATCTGATTGCTATTGGTTGAAATGTTTACGTTTTCATGTAATCAATGCAACTTTTACATTTTCTAATTATTTTAAACACAAAAGTTTACTTTTACAACTTTTAAAGCTTAATAATTATAGGAAAAAATAGATTTAGCATTTCAAATAACATTATGCATTGGAGTAAAAATGAAAATAACATACCACATCACACTTTTTGATGATAAATATACAATTAGCATTAACATTTGTATCAGAATGATCTAAATAATAGTACTTTTCAAAGCCATGCTATTTGTTATGTTAAATTTGTCATATACTATACTTTGTGATAAATTTCCTACCAAATATAGCATATGATAAATTTG
Source organism: Morus notabilis (assembly GCF_000414095.1). NCBI lineage: Eukaryota > Viridiplantae > Streptophyta > Magnoliopsida > Rosales > Moraceae > Morus > Morus notabilis. The sequence continues at coordinate 303,069 of NW_010363200.1, forward strand.
ACATCTTATTAATATTAATTGATATGTTTACATTTTAATATAATCATTCCAACTTTTATATTTTTAAATTATTTTGAAAAAAATACTTTAATATATTTTAAAGCTTAATGATTATAGAAAAAAAAAATTTAGCATTTCAAATAGCATTATGAGTATAAATAAAAATAACATATCTTATTATAAATTTTAGTCTCAATGTAGAATTAACATTAACATTTGCATTGGAAATGGTCTTATTAAAGATCATATTCTCTATCATATCAACAAAAAGAAATAGACATATCCGTACAATTATTGTCATATGTACATACATGATACATATTAATCTTTGAAAGGTGGACAATTGTACTATCTACTTCTTTCTTTTTTGCTAAAAGTTGTGTAATTGATGAGAGGATCTTCCAAAACTTCTTACACGACAGTATGCATATGTGTCTCTTTCACTCGAAACAAACACCAACTTTTCCGATAGATTTCAATTTGTTAAGATGCAAAAAAAAAAAAAAAAAAGGTTTATTCCACTCAGAAAGGTAAAGAAATTAAGAAGCATGAGCTCTATGATGATCAGCCACTTCACAAAGTACATACATTACATATGTTAATAAAAAAGGAAAATTTCTTGTGATTAATTAGGAAATTACAAAAAAAAAACTACCTTATGATTCTTGTTTTTTCTTTTGTGTGAAGAAAAACTATTCTATGATTGGCCGTGTACAAATTATTGCCATGCTTATTTCGCAAGCTAATTGTAAATCTCACGGGAAAAAACTTAAAAGAAAAAGGGGAAACAAAAAGAAAAAGGAAAGAGAGACCCAGTTGGAACTCGGTATTTTTAACCCAGGGTGGAAGTTGGAACCGAGTCGACTCGGATTCAAATACAAAAACCAACAATATGTCTCATCTTCTTCGTGCGGAAAGAAGGAAAACACCAAAAAAAACTAAAACAAACAAAAACAAAAACAAAAAACAAAATGCACTGAAGATCAAAGTAAATAAGTAATATACAACATTAATAGTAACTCATTTAACTACCACATAGACCAAACTCTCATCCACAAACACGAAACAACAAAAACTCTCTGTCTTTCTGTCTCTCACTAATATAATACTATTTTAACTTACTCCTACAAATACGTATAGATATATTGTGAAGCGATAACTGTATCATACGAAACGCAATCTCTCTATACCTGTCCAATTGAACGACTCGATTGATCACTATCACAAAAATCACAAATTATGATTATTGATCAGACGGTGGAGAGAAGATGAAAACCATCAGGGGACGGACTTCTCGGCGTAACTGTTGACGAGTGCGAGCGCATTGCTGGTGTGCTTCTTAACCTCCGTCGCCCGGTCACAGACCTCTTTCTTCAACGGCCCGTCGGCGACATCCTGAAAGCCGTCCGTACAGGTCTCCTGGTCGGTGAGGGCGGCGCTCATCCACGTCTGGACGTTGCTCATCTGGAACCGGAAAGACTCCCCGCCGCCGGCTCCAGTGCCTCCGACGTTGAGGTGGCGCATCTGGCGGAGCGAGCCGCGGATCTCGTCGACGGCGTCGCCGAAGTTGGAGAAGCAGTCGTGGAGGGCTGCGGCGGCCCGGGGGTTGGCACCGTAGTCGGCTTGGCGGGAGACGTTCGACACGTAGGCAGCCACGTGTTTTACCTTGGCTAGGCTGACGGAGATGGCCACGCGCGCCAGCTGCTCCGGGTTCCGCTGCACCGCCGCCGCGTAGCGGGAGAGGGCGGTGAAGCACACGTCCGGGTATAGGGTGGTTACGCAGCTCGTGCGGATGAAATCTGTGCCGTTGGTGCTGGAGCCCGGGTCGGCGTATCCTACGGCTGGGATTGGCTTGAGGACGGAGAAGATTATCAAGAAGAGTAATGTGTAGAAGAAGTGAAGAGAAGTTGGGAGTTTGGTTTTTTCCATTTGCGCTTTGTTTTGTTTTGTTTTGGGCTTTTTTTTAGTCTCTCTTTTTGTGAGGCTTTTATCGGAATTGCGTTGTTGGAAGTTAGTACTGTTTTTTGGTTTGTGGGGTTTAAGTAGGCGCGGGTGTTTCGGTTTAATTACTTCTTTGTCCTTGCTTTTTGTGCATTATTACGAGGGCGCTCTGGTCGTGTGTTCCGATTTTTGTATATTTTAATAGCGTTGTTCATGTACGGAGTGATATTATATAATTAATAAAAGAAAAAGAAATGATTAAAAATGGATTTATTGTATTTTTTGAATTCTCTTTTTTCTTTTTTCGTGCTGTAAACGACAAATGGGAGTATGTCATCTAAGACCTCGTTCGTTTCGCTGATTCGAACTTAGAATTTGAATTTTATTACAGTAAAAAGTTCTCACAAATAATCACATCTAACTTTTTTACTACAGTAAAAAGCTCTCACATACAATCACTTCTCAACTCAAATTTTAAACTCAAATCATCGAAACGAACGAAGCCTTAATTGTGTAAACATGTTATAAAGTATGGTGGTGTAACGACTAGATGATTTACCAAGCTTTCATTTTTATTATTTGCAAGGATTCTGAACGCGAGTTGAAAACACATTAGCTAGATTCCTCTTCATTCAATTTGTGGTCCTGAAAGATTGCCCCGTTGATTTGAGAGTGTGAGAATACTATTGATTCTCTTTTTTTATCAGAAAAAAAAAAAATCGGTAAAAATATGACCCCTCAAATTAACTCATCTCTACTACTACAATTGTTTAGCTCGTAATTATTTCCTTCATGTAAGAGTGACCTGTGGCTTTCTAACAAAACAAATAAAATAAAAATAAAAAGAGTAACATGAAATATTATGCCATCCCAATTATCTATTAAAGTTGTCATGTTGCTATAAAAAGTAAACTTACGAGAGCAATAAATAATTAGTTCATTTAATATTTTCTCACCCCGAATTGGTGTTTGGAGCACTCTATTTTAAATGAATCTTAAATGACGTAAGAGCATCTTTTATTTTTGCTATTGAGTAGGCCATAACACTAATCACAATACTTAATCTAATCTACATAATTTTTTCTTGTTTATTTATATCTGCCATATGATATTCTCCAGATTATTTGATGAGTAACAAAGGCATCGTTCACTTTACCGATTCGAGTTTTCAGTTTTAGGTTTCTACAGTAAAAAGCTCTCAGAAAATATCACATCTAACTTTTTCTGCTACAGTAAAAAGCTCTCAGAAAATGTCACATCTCAGCTCGAATTGAAAACTCGAATCCGCGAAGTGAACGAGACCAAAATATCTTTTTTCACTGTTATCATTTTTTTCTCCATAATGCTTGAAAAAAAATCAAACATAAAAATTTTAGAAAATATTTAGTATGAAAATTCATGCCATATTTTAAATTATAATTTATGACTCATAATAATATTTTTTCTTATAAAAAATATATAAAAATTAAAAATAATTCTAAATTATAATTTTAAATTCGTAAACCCTAAAATGAACGGTGACGGGTATGACTTGATTAGGAGCGTGTAATATGGGAAAGCAAAGTGGAGCATGGCTGCCCATTTCACGTCTGCTTTTGAATTGCCGCTCACAGTTCATGGACCCACATATAGTCAACGGTTCAGACGTTGGCCATCGAATATAGTCAACGGCTGTTATCATAACATTACAATTTGTAAGCGAGAGATTGGCCACTACTGGTGTTTGGCCGCTTGCGGGGCACGTACGGAAGGTATCGGCATTAAAGCAATAGATAACGTACACGGGTAAATATATAATATCATTGCTTAAATAGACTAATCCCAATTATAAGAGATTAAGATCAGGTACTTTTTTTTTTTTTTGCTTGATTAATTAAGATTGGAGTAAGGAGACGAATAATCTCTTAGATTTAGAGCATATAAATCTAGATTTTTACTCTTATTCTTAATTAATATTTTTTAATTAAATAATTATATTAGTTAAAAGTATATTAATTAAATATAAAGGATGAAATATCAAGACTTATGCATTCTTAAAGATAAATTCAGTAATTCTCTAATTAAGATTAGTAATCTTGTCTACGCGACATTATGGATCTCAAACGCTGTAGTAAAATAATATGTATGATTGGGAAAGAAAATTAGAATTAGAATGCTACAAAATTAACCACATTTCAATATATATATATATATATATACTATTTTTTTTTTAACCAAATAACAATATTACGTTGTTGATGTGGAAAAGGGTTTGGTTGTGTTTAGTAAGAGAGAAGTAAAATAAAAAGGAAAGAAAAATATATAACGTAGATGAGTAGCTAAGGAAAATGGAGATGGAGGAGATGAAATTTTGTTTGGAATGGATTTATTTATCAAGAATGGCAGAGCCACAATTTTTTTCTCGTAAGGCAAGGCACTATGGAAAAATTAGAGATAGTATTTTATTGAATGATAGAGTTATATATTAATACTTGGAATTATTTTTTCTCACAACAACATATTTCAATTATTCAGCGTGTACACGGTTAGCATTTAGAGAATTTCTAAAAAGAAGATAACCAAATTTCAAAAATCGAGTTGGGACATGTATCCTTACTTGATTTCATGTGGCTGCTCCCAATCACTAGTATGAAGAAATCAAAATTAAATAGAAGGATTTTCAATCTCTTAACCAATACATTTTCTTCTCTAATATAAGTCGTAAAACCCACCATCTACTGATCCTCCACCATCCCCTACGCTCCTAATAATTTACATTACTAGTATAGTTTTTTATGAAAGAAAAAAGTTTGGGGAGCGGACGATCAGCGTTGGCATACCCTTTAAATAGTATCAAAGAGGCTTCCCGACGTTGACAGGAATGCTAGGCAGGTTTTTTTTTTTTTTTTTTTTTTTTTTTTTTTTTTTTTTT
>NW_010363200.1:308550-346909 GCF_000414095.1 Morus notabilis
ATATATAGAGTAATATTAGGGACACCAACTATAATTTTAACTTTTTTTATCAACTTTGTCATTCTTTTATAAATAGTGAGTTCAACATCTTAAAATGTATATTTATGTACATATGTATGTAATATGTGCGTACATATGTATGATTATTATCATCATCATCAGTTAATAAACAAGAATTCTAAATTCGTCTATGTTATTTCAATTGTTGAAATAAAATTTTGAAATTAATAATTAAATTTATATGGCACAATTGTGTCCTTTATGTAGATTTGAAAAGGAAAAACTACATAATGTTATCTTCATAATTTTAGTCAAATTTTGTTTTTGATTTTGAAAACTACAAACCACATCCTTTACATATTTGAACTTATAGTTTCCATGTTATATCGTTGACCTCTGCTAGCCATGAAAAACTCGAAGAAAAATATTTTACATTTCATTAATATCCTTCTATTTAACACAATCTAAACATCCTTTCTCATACTTTCTCCTCCGTTCCTCCAAATACTGTCGATGTTTGTGGTCAACATCGGCGACATAGGACTAGGTTAGCGTGCCTCTCGCTAAATTTGGCCCAAGACAATCTCTTCTAACAAACGCACAAGGCGAGATCTACATGAGAAAGGGGCTTGCCTTGTTGGACTAGCATAGATACAGTTTGCGTCCCAGAGACGATGCTAGCGTAGATACAGTTTGCGAGCATGCAACGCGTGAATTGCAACCTCACGCACGAGGCAGCACCATGTGAGGCAATGTCGAAGTGCCAGATCAAATCTCAAGATTTTGGCCGTGTTTGGAATTGATCTCATTTTTATTTTTCACGTTTTTTGAGAAAAAAATAAAAATGTTTCCAAAACGGCGTTTGGCGCAATAAAGATAAAAAATGAAAATGAAAACGATTTTTTAATTTAGTGCAAAATGAGAGAGAAATAAAAAATGACTTTTAGTCTTTTTTTAGTTTTTGTTTTCATTTTCTCCTCTCTCGAGTAGAGAGAGAGAGAGAAAAAAGACATTAATGGGTTTTTTTACACTGAAAATAATCTCTTGATAAAACTACTAAACGCATTTTCAAAAATGATTTATATCTGAGTTTGAAAACGTTTTCATTTTCATTTTCATATAAAAAATAAAATCATTTTGGAACGAGTTCCAAACGCGCTCTTTAATTTTTGCGGTGCTAACCCTTAGATAGTTATTTGGTTTCAATGTTAAGATGTGACTGTTAAGAATTTAGGTCTAATTTCAACTTACCATTTTGATAATGTGGAGCGAAATGGTTTTCTCATAACCTAATTTAAGAATGAATTCCCTTCATGGTTAATATTGCAACTAAAAGTTCAAATGTGAAAGGTTCGTATAGTTTTCAGAAATAGAGGTTAAAATTTACCGTGAAAACATAAGGATGAATTATGTCCTTTTTTTCCATCAAATATTACACTAATATTGCTTCGAGTGTGTTCGTGAAATATGGTTGGAGACCTGCTCACAAAAAGCCGCAACTCATCTGGGTTAGCATTCTCAGGTATTGGTGAAGGGTGTGACCCACACAATTTTTTAATTTATTCTTCGTCCCTTACTTCATTTATAATCACCTAAGGACTTAAATTAGTTGAGTGTGAATCAAGTATAAACGTCCACAATTTTATCATGTCAATTTCATTTTGTCAACCCTGATCCTTGATTTCGGGGTTTATGGCATGTTCTCATGTTGATCCAATCCAAGCGAATTCTGTTACACTATTATTTGGTTTGATTTCTCAAAATCAGATAAACAATTATATTTTAAGTTTTATGAAAGTTGGAACCACTAAGTTAACAAACAGAATGTCCCATTTCCATACATTATTTTGTAGATTATTCACCTTTTTTTTTTTTAATCCTTTATGATTTTTCTCTTTCATAATTATCTTCATGTTATGATGCTGATCGTATCTCCTTTTTCAATCTTCGTTCGTATACTACTTTGCTTTTTCTTCACTCATTATACGTATTATTAATGGGTTCATATTTTTTTTATAGTAGCTAGTCATGGCATAAGACCTATATATTACTGCACTATTTTAGTTATATCATATTATAGTTATATTAGTTAAAATATAGCTAAAGGAAATTTTGACTTAGTAAATTAAAATGCAACTCACTGGAAAGTTAATTCTCAATAACATTAATTTAGGAACATGTATATCCTAACCTAGTAGTCCAAAAAAATCTGACTGGCAGCTTATTAATGGTTTGATTTTAGTAGATGAGAAATGTTTAGGTGTAGTGGGGTACGACCAGTGTTAAGCATTAACACAAATAGAAAGTGGGTTCTAGTTGTAAGTCTCGTGTTTGTGAGATCTATTTTTTATTAATGAGTGGTGTCCAGTATCAATTTTGACTATATTAAAAAATTAAAAAAGAAAGAATCACTTATTTGTACACGAAAAAATTGATTAATTTGTGAAAGCTTCATAGAAAGCGTGGTTATTTTCTCATTACTATTATTATTATTATTATTTTCGCTTTTCGGTGTAGCTAATTATTAATTCGTAATGTCCTTCATGTGAAAGCTCCCAATTTTTCTAGCTCTTTTTGGTGTTGTGCAGAAGTAGAGTGGGACGATCAAAAGAGATGATCAGAAACTTCCTCATCTGCCTCTATCAGTAAGAAAGAAACGAAAATTAACGGATTAATATATATTTCAGAAGTCAAATTGAGTACGCAGTACAAATGGTCTGACAGGTAAAGATGTGAAAGCGGGTAATACTTTTTCCTGGCTACCCATGTTCTGTTGCAAATCCCGTGACACATCACTAATTTCTTACTTTTTTCTTTTTAAATAAATAATTTTCCGTGTAAAATCAAAGACGTTGGAGAAGTGATTTTAGGTTAGTCTTAAAGCACTTTTTTTTTTCTTTTTTTTTAATCGGATAGTTCTTAAAGCACTTGTTTGTAGGAGTGTAAATCGGCCGGGTAGGGTAGGGTTGAGTCAAAAAATTGAGCCTACCTGACCAGTGCGGGTTGAGAAAATTTTAGGCCGCGACACTCTCTTAAGTCTACAACCCCGCAACCTTTCGGGTAACCTCGGGTAGGGTCGGGTTACTTGGGTTGGTGAGTCATCTTTCTGGCCGAAAATACTTTGCATCTTATCCCCAAATGTAAGCATGGCTGAACCTTTCCAATTATCACAATATGCATAAAGCAAGAGTGATCTCAAGGACCACATGATCACTTTTTAGTCAATTAATCTGTACTTGTTACAGAAAAAATCATTATCAAACAAAACATGTATTTCCTTCAAGAGGGGATCTAAATGCAAGGTGAATAATTAAAACACTCGCTTTGAAATCAAACACTTCCAATATAAATAAAGAATGTCCTAATTCAACAATTATGGCATACAAGTATTTTTTACACAAACCGTGAATCCAAAATATAAATAAGTTAACAGTTTAAAAGCATAAAGTCCATAAACTTATGAAAGTAAGAATTTGAAGTGTTGGACATTGTTTTACCTACTTTGAACATATTCGGCCGGGTGGGGTTACTTCGGGTTCATGTAACCACATCCCACGCCCCTACCCGCGCAGTGCGAGTTAGGCATAATTAAAACTGAAAATTAAATAAAAAATTAGAAACCCGTGATTTTTGATTAGGGTCGGCTCGGCTCGACCGGATTTGTCGGGTTCGGGGTGATTTCTTACAGCCCTACTTGTTTGAACTCTTTCGTTTATTTGGGTTTTCTTCTTTGGCAAAAGTTATGGTACGGTTAAAGACAAAAAAAAAAGAGAATGACTAGACTCACCTGGTACAATAATAGTCCAATTTTATTGTGTTAAGAGAGATTTTACAGCTTTTTTTTTTTTCCCCCAAGGGAAGAGAGATTGTACTGCTGCTATTACATTGGGGAATCCATATTTATTAATAGTATATGCTGCCAAAACAATTTGGCTCACTCGATATCTATAATAACTTTTCAAAAAATGATAGCACTCAAATTCAATAAGAAGTCTCTATCCCATTATTCCTGCTGATAATTGCTAATAAATCAGCTATGATAACTTTTTGAGGATAATTACAATGTCTTAACCTTGCAGATATTGCTTATTAAACAATATCAAGTGGTGGTTTGCTTTTTCTAAGCCATAACAACACTTATTGATACCTCAATAATATGTTGTTTTTGGAAAAAAAAAAAAAAAAAAAAAAAAAAAAAAAAAAAAAAAAAAAATCCTAAATACTACTCAATGTGGTAAAGAAAATACTATTTATGCCACCCCACTAAAAAAAATTAATAATTGCATTTAATTAATAAAGAGAAAAAAAAGACATAATGCCACTCAATTATTTAAAATGGAATAAATAATAAATCCGCATAAAACTATAACAAACCATTTACTTATGAGAAAGAGAGAATTTTATGACAACAATTGCTTCTAGTTCTTGAGGGAATATGTGTACGGATTATTAAAATTTTATTTCGATTTGTCTTGCGGCGATGCGGCTAACTTCACTTAATTTCTATATGTTTGATATCTTAATATTGTTTGTAGGTGTCCATTTAATTAGGATGTGCTAATTATCTTTGATTTAAGTTATCTACTCTCACCATTTATTAAAAAGGAAATAAGTTGCTGTTAAATTTCGACCTCCAGTGCTTGTTTTCCCAAGAACTTAGGTGAAAATTTTTAAGCAGAATGTTAATTAGGAAAATGAATGCAATGAAACGTATATATTAATTAGGATATTCACACTGCTTTCAATAATGAGATTTAACATTCAAATCATCTCTTATCGTAATATTGTAATATAAAAAGAAAATCCAGTACAAAGTCGCTTTGAATTAAGAATAGGTATGCATTAAACTTCAAATATACTATTCGACAATTAAGCAAAATAATTTTGAGTGAAATGTTGTCCAGAATGCTTGGAGACTGGATTATCATTCCAAAGAAAATCCATAATTCAGTTAATATTGTCCATCATAAGATATCAATGTGATTGAACCCACCGGCGCCGTAATTTTCTCAAAATTCAAGCTAATCCAATGATTATCCCGACAGATTGATGATGAGTGTGCAGACAGGGTGAGGAAAAACATTATCTTGAGGCAAAACAAAAGCTTGTAATTAGTTTGTTGTGGGGCCAACCCGATTTCTTGGTCTAAAGCATATATATGTAAGATTTCAAAAGCGGAAACATGTTCACAATTGATTATTATTATTTTCTTTTTCTATGAAAGAGGTTCAGGTTGTAGTTATTAGTTATAAAGAAAAAGATAAGAATTGACCACAATTTTAGCATGAAAAGCTTTCCCTCTTATTGTTTCTCCATGCAAAATGGCCCACTCCATCATTGTCAACAAGTTAAAGGAGTATTTGTTACCGGACTCAACTCCGTTGAATGAGGAAGGAATCAACTGTCCACGGTAAACATTATTTGAAGGTTGTCACCAACTATACAATCCATCTTTGTATTTGAACTTTAGGATTTTCAATGTTTTGGTAATTTCTTTTACTTTTATGCCCTGTCTTTTGACAAATTTAACTGTGCTCGTCCCCTTTAATTTGATTGCCATGTTCTCATGCTTCATTTGCTCCCTCTCTTTCTCTACCCTCTGAGTGGAAATTTTATGAACATGATTTTCGTAAATTGAATATCTCTTTTTTTTTTTTGTGCTAAATGAAAATTTTAAGGAAGAGGCAACCAATGTTAATATGTCCTACGAGCGTTACCAAAAGAGCCCTATAATGCTGACATGAATGTTCGCTAAAGGCTCTACAGGTAAACCCTACTCTTCAGATGAGGAGGGCGTTATCGCAACCCCATCAAATGTGCTAATGGTAACCGTATGCGTGGTCGTGATCTCTAACCTCTAAATCGTGTATGACTGGTAAAAAACAAGTCTTTATATTAAATATTATGACCATATGACTACTATGATACTCTATTATTGTTAGGCCACCAAGAATACTTAGTTTCTATGCTATCTATTCCTAAATGGTTGGCTTGTAGAAATTGCAAATTGCAAGCATGAAATTACGCATTATATTAATGCGTTTAATTCAATGAATGTCTTCGGTCAATAACTAAAAAACGTAACGTGCAATTCTCACAATATTATTTGTGATGAGACTGGTTTTGATGAATACAGATTCATAGTCAGCGTCACCAGAAAATGGACTTCTTGAACCACTGGTTTTATGGATTTTGATGGTTTGCGTCAAAATAATTTACATAAACTACTATATGCCACACAAGGGATGGATAGAACCGAATAGTTTTTTTAGTGACTATAGGAAATGCTAGTCTTAACTTATAAAATATTTGTTGATAATTCATTGGCAACTTAAAGGGTCCTTTTAAATAGTAGTTCTGCATTTGGATTACTATCACCAAAGTATCTTTGTAGAAAGGAAACGAATTTATGCGCACTTTTGTTCAAATCCGAGTCTCAAAGTTGTCGTTTTTAGTTTCGCTGTCACTTTCATTGTCTTCTGAGTATCTTTGAAAGTTATTACTCATTATGAGTAAATCAAAATTTAGCCTATCATATGTACAACCATTTATACCTTTACTTGTCCCAACAAAATTAATATTCTTAGGCTTTAATTTCCAAGATCATCCTCTGACCAATCGCCTAAAATTGGCGGCCCACAAACATGGGTATATGTCGAAACCTTGTAACCTTGGTGTTTTATGATGAGAACGAAACTGGTGTATAAAACTTTACTATCTTAGCTAGAATTGCGACAAGTTATAGTTAAAAAAGAGCGGTCCTAAAAAAAAAAAAAAAAAAAAAAAAAATCGGGGTATCATATTTTATATTCATTTATATATTTTCTAATTGCGTTTGGTAGACATCTTATTTATACTCACGATGGTGGGATTTAACCGCACCTGCTACCCTTGTTTTGCCAAAATTCTTTACAGGAACACCTCTAAGAATTTTTTTTTTAATTCTTTTTATTTTTACTGGAAAGAATTCTTGGGGATTGGCTCTACCAAGACACAGAGATTGATGGGATTAAGGGTGGGGTGATCAAAGCAATGGGCAGCCCAATCCACATTATTTGATCCTATTTGCCAGCAGGCCCAGCCCCATTCGTAAGGAAGATTTCAGAATATAAAAGTGTTAGCAGCTATTGCATAAACTGGTTATTTTAAAAAGGAAAAAAGAGGGAAATAGGTCAAGATGAATTAAAATTAATAGGTCAATAATTTACATAAGTTAATAAATAGGCTAAATTACTATTTTTGTTCATAACTTATCTGGTTATGAACCATAACTTGACAAGTTATTATCCATTTTTGTCCATAACTTGTCTGGCTATGAACCATAACTTGACAAGTTATGACCTATTAATTTATATATCTAAAAGTTGGCCTATATTCTTAAACTTTTCATATTGGCCTATTTTTTACTATTTCCGTTTTAAAAACCCTATTTTAAAAACTGATTCTGTCTATTTATTTTTAAATTAATTGCTTGTGGTATATATATATATTGTTACTCTCATCCATTATTGTAGAATTACAATCTTTATGCTTCGTCATGATTGTCATAAGGTTTATTGTTATTCCATTTATTTGATCATGACAGTGCACATTATCATAAAGTTCTAATCTTGATGATAATGGTCATATTTGCAATTGTACGCAAATATTGTTGAATTTCTAACATTATTTTTAATATCGTAAACGTGAAACTTTTTTACTCTCGTTATTATAGGAAAGAGATTAGTTATACATAATGAATTTTTAGATAGTTTTATAACAAAATAAAGGTATATACAATTTTGAAGTTTTATTTTATTTATTAAAACGAGCGGGTTATATGAAGCACCCTTCTCTTAAACGACAATCAAACTCTAGCTAACCACCTTGGCAAAACTAATTAGACCCAAGTAGAAAATGGGAACTCCATATTTGGCTAACTCTAGTGCAAAACTAAAAGCTATTCAAGAAATGGTTGCAACAAAAGAACAACTAACATACGGGCCTTTTCAGTATTAAAGAAAAAGCGATTCCTAACAGAATTAACAGCATTCACTGAGTCAGACTCTTTTATTTCGAGCGAAGTTAAGTCACTAATGAGCATGCATTTAAGAAACCCTTTTATCTATCCTCTTAATTGGTTAATGAATGTTGTTCTAGATCTACCTAGGAAATAACTTTTGGAATTCAATGACGTATAATTCCTATAGGAATTGTTGCCTTAAAAACATTCAATTGTAGGACCGAGCTCGGACTATAATATATAAAACTTCCTATTTAAAAGGTTAACTTTAAAAAGAAAAAAGAAAATTTTCCTTAAGGAAGAAAAGGAAACTTAAAAAAAAAAAAAAATTAAAATAAAATCCAGCTCTCATGAGAGAATTTGCTTTGATTGGAAATGGATTTCCACTATTTCAGCTGTTTATTTATTACAAGGCAAAAAAAATCAGCTGCTTTTTAGAAAACATGTAAAAATTAAGGGACCATTGAGATATTTAGACAATATGTCATAGTTTTTAAGGTTGGATTGACTTTTACAATGAGTACTAAAACTATTACAAAATATATCACAATGACATCATTTAATTTTTGTGTTTTGACCAAAATTATACTTGTACTTGTACTTGTGTGTATTTGATTTAGTATTTTAGATTTCGTAAGACATTTTTGTGGTTTTTCATGTATATATTTGTGATTTTTATAAATTTTACAATTTATAAGTATATTTAATTGTGACATTCTCTACAATAATTTATATTCTATGACATATTTTAATTCAAGTCCAAAACCTGTGGTATTCCTGTAAAATACCCCATTAAATTACTCGTTCTAAATTTCCTTTGTCAGAAAGCCCACAAAACCTGAATAGTTTTCCCATGGAAAACTCCAAACTTAAGATTAAAGTACTTTAATTTATAGCAAAACACAAGGACAAAAAAAACAACGACAAAAACGCAATAAACAAACACAAAAATAAAAATAAAAATAAAAATAAAAATAAAACTTTACGTACGATTAAAATTAAAAGCTCTCTCCTAGCCTGCCCAAAGTCATTAGAAGGAAAAGGTAAAACTGAAAAAAATGTCACTCGTGAAAAAACCATGCTCCAATGAAAGGGTATCCAACAATTTCTCTTTATCATTGTTACACTAACAACAACATGAAATCCTGTCAATAGACAATAGATATGATAAAAGAAACACTATTATGATGTTGCACATGCCAATAATTGGCAAACAACCACTAATAACACTCATTCGTATGTCATAATAAAACGTGGTACAAGTAAAATCTAAATCTCGATCATGATGGTCACATGCATAATAGTTTACCTGAAATTATGAAGTGTTGCGCAAGTTTCGTTAACTCTTCATAATTTGGCAATCCAGTAGCAACTTTTTGCTGGCTCCTCCACCGCGGACATTTCTCCATGGTCTACATGATCACAAAACACATTAAGGATTTGACTCTCTGAATTTTGTCATTAATTTCTAATTTGCTAACTTATGATTATGCACCACTTTAGTTGCTTTTGATGGTGATTTGCCTTAATATTAGGCTTTATAATTTTCAATTGCTCCTCGAAATATTATGCTTCTAAAATGTTTGTGAATAATTCGAAAGACACTACCATGAATAATGTAAAGAATACTAACTTTATTCCCAATTTTTTAATACCAGTTAATGTGTCACGTAAATTTTATCATTTTTTATTAGCAGATGTGTAAAAGATTATTACGTCAATTAATCATAATATGAGATTGCATCTAAAAGAAGATAACTCATTAACATATAAGTTGACCAAAAAAAAATAGAAATAGAATTGAGATACCTAGCACTACTTAACGTTTGTATATGACAAATGTGAAACGTACTAATATTGATCTATATGTGGTTATATCGGCCATATGTTATAGATATATGCACGGTAAACACATAAACACTAACAAAAAAAGTACAGATGAATTGGGTTTCTCTTGACAAAAAAACTTCACCCCTCGTCCAAACTAGGCACGCTGAATGAGAACTAGGGGGTCATGTGATGCATTATTACCATCCAAGTTGCAACATTAGTACGCTTGTGGAGTTTCATTTTTGAACGGCCGCTTTCCCAAGAAAAATGGGCGATTGTAATAACTTCAATGGGTACAATCTAAAAATGTTCATCAAAGTTTGTAGTTTAATAATGGGGAAAAGCCAAACACATTTTTCTCCCACATTTCATGTAGAAGGGTCCTTCAGAATGAAATCCAACCAAAACCAATTCATGAGCACACCACAAGCCACAAAGGGATATTCTAGCTCTATTTTCCCTTAAAATTACGGGCATTGGACCACACAATCTAACTCTTACCTCCACATCTCATCCATAGAATCTAAGTACTACCCTAAAACTTTATCTGCAACATTTTTTTTTTTTTTTATTTGCTCCAACTGCCAAACACAACTCACATGTCTCGGTGGTCAGTCCCATAAACCCAAACACAAAAATCCATTTCGGAAATTTCAAAAAACGCCTTTGAGAATCATTGCTTCCACTTCCCTATAATAGAGTAATAGACCCCTCGAGCATATTTTGTTTGTTTATCTATTAATTTTTATTTTTATTTTTTTGGTTTTTTTCCTTTTGTGGGTCCCAATTCCCCTCATGCCATCCATGTGTCCGTCATAATCCGACGGTGAGACATCCATTCCTTTATAATTCCCCACCTCTTATTCTATCCAAATCCAACGTACTATACTCCACCGTCAATCATGAGAAATCAGTCATTCAGATTTATTTATGACATAGTAGTAAAATTCGGTGCGGTCCAGCCCAACCCGGCCCAAAACACCCCGTCAAAGCCCGAAACGACCCAGTCAAGAGTCCCACGCATCGGAATCCCAACTCTCTTCCAGTAATATCGACCCACGTGTCGCCCACCGATTGGCCTAAACTCTGGAATCCAATGACGCTTTTTTCTGTATAAAAAAGATCCCAAACCACGACTCGCTTATTCAGCGTAAGCAAAGCTAGCAAGCGCCTCACTACTCAGTCCTTACTTTTTCGGACGAAGAAGGAAATGGCGCGAAACGGTTTGGTTCTCGAGGGGAATGTTCCTCTTCTTCGCGCCTTTCTCTTCCTTCTCCTGCTCCTCCTCCCTCAACCGTCGATCTCCGGCTACCGCCAGGACTACCACGACGCCCTCCACAAGTGCATCCTCTTCTTCGAAGGCCAGCGCTCCGGCCGCCTCCCTCCCGACCAGCGCCTCCGCTGGCGCCGAAACTCCGCCTTGCATGACGGCGCCTCCGCCGGCGTACGCATCACTCTTCTCATTTTCCCTCACTTTCCTTCCAACCAAACAGAAAAAGAATAACACTAACCTCGTTTCTTTCTCTTTCTTTTTTGTTTATTTTCCTCCAAACAGGTGGACTTAACGGGCGGATACTACGACGCCGGCGACAACATTAAGTTCGGATTTCCAATGGCGTTCACAACGACGTTGCTTTCGTGGAGCATTATCGATTTCGGCCGGAATATGGGACCGGAGCTCGGTAACACCGTGAAGGCGGTGAAATGGGCGACGGACTATCTTCTGAAGGCGACGGCGAAGCCGGGAGTGATTTACGTTCAGGTTGGAGACGCATACTCTGACCATAACTGCTGGGAGAGACCCGAGGACATGGACACACTCCGGACGGTCTACAAGATCGATAGGGCCCACCCTGGATCCGACGTCGCAGGCGAAACCGCCGCTGCATTGGCCGCTGCCTCCATAGTGTTCAGATCACGTGATCCCGCTTACTCGCGTTTGCTCCTCAATCGGGCCGTTAGGGTACGTCCTGTCGTACTCAATCACTATCACCTACTCTTTATTTTCTTTTTTGTTTTTTTTTTATTTGATATCTTGGTTGTTGTGAATTAAGTGAAGTACAGTATAACAGTATTTTTTTAGATTCTGTGTAATACATGTAATGCCGCGAGATTTTGGGTTTTTTAATGTATCGCGAGAAACTGACCGTTGTTACATGAATGTGTGATGTGTGTGAAACAGGTTTTCGAGTTCGCTGACAGATACCGGGGTGCGTACAGCAATAGCCTGCACTCTGCGGTTTGCCCTTTTTATTGCGACGTGAATGGTTACCAGGTTCTCCTGTTTACTTTTCTGCTCTTTTACTTTTCAGTTTTCAGCTTGTTTTTAGCCCTTGTATCACTGTCATTGTCACACTCCAACCACTCATTTTCATCGTTGATCTTCCCCTTAGTACCACTAATTACAACTTTTTTTTTTTCATTTACGTAAAAAATTTTATGGTATAGTATGAAAAAATGCGAAAAAAAAAATAGTTAATTTCAATTTTCTTTAATCCAATTACGGAATTTTTGTACGTGAGTTTGTGAATGGTTAACAAATGGGAGTGAAATTTGGTGTATAATTGGTGCAGGACGAGTTGCTGTGGGGAGCTGCATGGTTGCACAAGGCGTCGAGGAGGCGCGCGTACAGAGAATACATAGTGAGGAACGAGGTGGTGTTGAGGGCTGGGGACACAATAAACGAGTTTGGTTGGGACAACAAGCATGCTGGGATTAACGTCCTCATTTCCAAGGTAATAATTAATTTAAGCAATAATAATATCTAGCTTTTTTATTCCTCCTATTCCAGAATTAAATATAATACCCGCGGGGATGATTAATTATTATTATATATTGGTATTTATTTTCCACATTTTTGTTTGTATTGCTTTTGTCTTGACTGGATTTTGTTTGGCCATTCTTTATGTCTTCGTGTTATTTGTTTGGAATGTGGGAACTGTTTTCTTGTAAGCTTTTATTATCGTGTTTCTGTTCTAAATTGACAACAGAGGGTGACCCATCTGCCAATCACGTGGTGATGGCTAATTAGTGGCTTGTGCCGAGTGGGGTCCTCTTTGTTGGGACCCCACATAATTAACATATAAGAAGTGAAACAGTTCTATTGAGGTCTAAAAGCCAAATAAATTAGAATTTATATTTGGTGTTTTGTGGATCTATAAGCCGTACACCGTAACTTGTAGATACAGCATGGAATATTTTAAATTGTTGGTGAGGAAAAGAGGAAGGGAAAGAGAGAAAAGGAATAGGAAAAAGTTCGAAAAATTATGGCTAAAAGAGTCCAGAAGACAATGAGAAGAAAAAAGTTCGATGCATGATTTTGCCTTAGAATTAGGCTTTCATGTGGGCATCATTCAATAGTTACACAGTACAGTCAGGAAATTCGTTGAAAAACTTTCAGTTTAAAAGTCGAAAATCCCATTGCATGGCAATGGCATTGGAAAATAGGAAGAAACATGAGAAGGGTCATTGAGGGGTAGTATAGACTTTTCGTTGGAAAATTTTTTGGCTATGTGTTTTCTCAGAAAATAAAAAGCAAAAAAAAAAAAAAAAAAAAAAAAAAAAAAAAAAAAAAAAAAAAAAAAAGAAGAGGGCCTCCAAAGTCTACTCCTGTATGTGTAGATCTGGGCCTGGTGGGCCCTGGAATCAGAAAGTCCCTGCTGCATGGCATGTGCAAAAAGGCTGAGACTTTGGTTCTTCCCATACTCGGCCATTATTCTTCACATAGTTTCTTCTATGAGCGATTGCGACCTTGGTTGAGGTTTTTTTTCTTTTTTGTTTTTGTTTTTGTTTTTCTTAACGAGAAACTGGAAAAAAGACACATAATTATTTTCCATCACGTATTTATTGTTACCCCCCCCCCCCCCCCCCCCGCCCCCCATCCACCCCCTCACATGGCTTCTGTGTGCATGAACGTACTGCATTCTTTTTATTGAAAAAAAAAAAAAAAAAAAAAAAAGAAAGAAAGAAAGAAGATTATCATTGGTTCATGAATAATGTGATTCATTGGGTTTAACACTTGAAACTGACGCCATGTGTCAGACTAAAAGAGTAACTTTTTTTTTTTTTTTTCTTTTTCGTTTTTGTAAAATTCTTGACAGGAAGTGTTGATGGGAAGAGCAGACTACTTTGAATCTTTCAAGCAAAATGCTGACGGTTTTATCTGTTCTTTATTGCCTGGAATTTCTCATCCCCAAGTCCAATATTCGCCAGGTATAATATAAATACATTTTCGTTGCCTATAATAAAACGTCCTATAATCCAGGTTCATTTGTGCTATTTAGAGTTTCATATTTAATCTTTTATTATATCTTTTCCTCAA
The DNA here is from genome assembly GCF_000414095.1 of Morus notabilis. Classification (NCBI taxonomy): domain Eukaryota; kingdom Viridiplantae; phylum Streptophyta; class Magnoliopsida; order Rosales; family Moraceae; genus Morus; species Morus notabilis. The sequence continues at coordinate 322,704 of NW_010363200.1, forward strand.
GGTGGCTTGATCTTCAAGGCCGGAGGGAGCAACATGCAACATGTAACCTCGCTGTCGTTCTTGCTTCTGGCTTACTCCAACTATCTTCGCCACGCCAATAAGATTGTGCCATGCGGCGAGACTTCAGCCTCCCCTGCTCTACTCAGACAATTGGCCAAACGTCAGGTGACTCTCCAACTAGATATTAATAATTCTTTTTTTTTTTTCTTTTTTACTGAAAAAATAGGGGAAAAAAAGGAAGAAGAAGTGGCCCTACTATCACGAGGTCGGCATCCCCATTTAATCAGTGGGGACCATGTCTAGATTAAGACAAATCAACGGCTAGGATTTGTCATTTCACTGGCCAATTTTCTTTACCTACACTGCCATAGATGGCCCACGGATTAACGGCTTTGATCCTAGGGCATCACATGTGAATAGGGTTATATTTGGAATTATAAAAACACAAGGGATAAACGGTGGAATAATTGGTTTTTTTTTTTTTTTCCACAGGTGGACTATATCCTTGGTGATAATCCGTTGGGAATGTCGTACATGGTTGGATATGGTGCACGTTACCCACAGAGGATACACCATAGGGCCAGCTCGTTACCGTCCGTACAGACCCATCCGGCCCGTATCGGTTGTAAAGCGGGGTCTCGCTACTTCCTGAGTCCAAATCCCAATCCCAATCTGCTTGTTGGAGCGGTCGTGGGTGGGCCCAATAGCTCGGATGCTTTTCCAGACTCGAGGCCATACTTTCAAGAGTCGGAACCCACAACCTACATTAATGCGCCGTTGGTGGGCCTGCTGGCATATTTTTCAGCCCACTCTTGATTTCCACAATGTAAAGTAGAATGTACTATGTAGTGGTGCGCAAAATGGTCACCCTGCCAATTATTGTTGTGAAACATTCTTAACTGTTTCCTTTTAATGAAGAAAGCTAAAGTTTCATCCACTTATCCATATGGAATTTCCATGGGAAATAGCGACAAAAAAAAAAACGAGGAAAAAAGAAGGAAAATAGTAGAAAATAGACCAATATAAAAAGTTTAAGAAAGTATATAGGTTAATTTTTAGTTATAGAAATTAATAGATCATAATTTATCAAGTTATAGTTCATAACTAGATAAATTATAAATAAATTTGTCAAGTTATGGTTCATAGTTAGATAAGTTATGGATAAAAACCGTAAATAACTTGTCAAGCTATGGTTCATAACCAGATAAATTATGAATAAAAATAGTAATTTAACCTATTTATTAACTTATATAAACTATTAACTTATTAATTTTAATTCAAAGTCTTGACTTATTTTTCTTTTTCTTTCAAAAAAAAAGAAATGGTTGTATTAGTCTGGTAACATGGCTCGGGCCCAAACCACTTTATTACGTAAAGCTCCAGTAGGTCAGACCACAATGCAAAAACAATTATCTACATTGAATCACTGCCACAAAGCCACTAACCAATACAGTAGACGCTCAGCTACTGCATATTTTTCTTTTTAGTTTTTCCAAGCAACGGGGATAAAAAAAATTTATGTTGCGAAGGACACTGCAAAAACAATTATCTACATTGAATCACTTTGTTACCTGGCTGCTTTTTTTTTTTTTTTTTTTTTTTTCCTTTTTCTCCCTCTCTTTTTATTGACTAACATAACTAGAAAATAACTAAATTTACAAATAACATAATCTCGATAATTAAATTCTACATCCCAAAATACGATCTTAACATTTATGTTGCGAAGGACACTGCCGTGAGAAATTCCTCAATGTTTGGAGACAGTTTTTAATTATGTACAAATCTATTCCTTTAGCCGAAGTAAATTATGCAGCGGAAAAAAAAATTGCTTTTTGGTATCTCCTTAATTGGTGAAGTCACCAGTCCAACTTGATATTTCTAGAAAGGTACAGCTTATCAATGTATTCAATAACCGGAAGCGACGCTCTAATGTATCTTTTCATTTTCTTCTCGGCCGAGTGATCTGCAAAACAACAAGCAAGAAAACAACAAGATTTCAGGTCCGTAATAGCAATGTCTATCAGCAGCTTAGAGCACATCTAATACAATATTATAATTGATAATTGATGTGTCAATTGTAAATATAGCATTTGAGTGCAAAAACACTCTCAAATGTAATGTTATTTGTTGTGTTAAATTTTTCATATATTATATTTTGTGACAAATTTCTCACCCAGTATAGCATATGAGAGATTTGATATTTGATTGCTATTAGTTGAAATAATTACTTTTTTCACGTAATCATTGCAACTTTTATATTTTTTAATTATTTTAAAAATAAAAGTTTACTTTTACAACTTTTAGAGCTTAATAATTATGGGAAAAAATAGATTCAGCATTTCAAATAATATTATGCATTGAAGAAAAATAAAAATAATATACTATATCATACTTTTTAATGCTAAATATATAATTAGTATTAACATTTGTATTAAAGATGGTCTTATGCAGGTCTAGATTTGGCTAAAAATTCCTGAGAATGAAGTTTCCCACATAGAGATTAGCTTAAAAGGCGAATCAGCTAAACTAATTCCGTATAAACAAAGAACAGATAACGCCTTTTGTAAAGAGAGCTTCCCATCTTCCATCCCACAAATATCATTTTGATGTGAAGAATCTCAACTAAATCTAACCACCTTCTACTATTTTCCCAAATGGACAAGATGTAACGAATTTCTTTTTCCTCTCATGACCTTACTAGTTCTAAAGGTTTATATATACTTGCATATACATGTTTTGCTGGCACTGTCAAAGTGATTCAAAAGTTTTCGAAATGTTTTGCTTACTGCATGAAAATGGAAATAAGAATTTTTTGAAAATCGTGTGAGAAAATGCATTTGCCTTTTTTTTTTAGAGTGATTGTTTTGTGTAAAATAAAAAAAAAAAAAAAAAAAAAAAAAAAAAAAAAAAGAGAAACTGTGTTTCGATATGCTTCTCAAAATCTGAGCATAACGTTTTCTTCTTTCTTTACAAAAAAATAAAATCGGTTCCAAACCATTTAAGTTTTTGAAAATACAAATCAACCAAACTGTTATTTAAGAACCGTTTTCTAATCAGTTACCTCATGAAAACGCAAAAAAAAACATTTCTGTAAACGGAACTAAATGTGTTAGTGAACCCTGTTTTTAAAGGCTAGCTTAGAGAGCTCAAGTTAAAATACTGGGACCAAGACTTCAATAAAAGATTAAAATACAATAATTCTTGTTATAGATTGATGGTAAACTCACTGGTCTCGTTAAGCTTAAGCAGAAGTTGTTGTCTTGTAGGGAGAGTATACATTCCAGCAGCAACTGCTGTCCTTACAGTCCATGAGTGGTATGGTGCACAAACCTGAGCATAAGCCGTTGAAGCAGCATCCTTTAAAGAGTAATCACTACATTTGAGAGAAATAATTGCAAAAATTAGATGTCATTATCAAAGAACAAAGAAAAAAAAAGTTCAGAAAACTATATCTTGTTTAATATTTAATCCACTAGAAACTAGCTTGACAGAATCTTTTTGTTCAAACTTGCCACAAAGATGAGTGTGGGTGAATAGTCACTTTAAATAAATTATAACTGATGCATTGATGTTACTTGGTTTACATAATTTTGGTTGTATCTTCTCATGATTGCAAATATTATTTGTTTTTTTTTAAGGGACAAAATGCAATTAGGGAGAGGTAGAACATACTCATTTGATAAGAATTGGTCAAACAAAACTCTGATGAGGTCAAGACCCTGCTTAACACGTCGCAAATTACGCGAATTGCTTCCTTGTATTTTTACTGTCTGGTTTGCTACATCAGAATCCAATATGATTTGTAAAGTACCATATGTCTTGGATGCTTCAACAAGGTTATGTACCTGAATGAATTAGTTGTATTATTAGATGCAAGAAGAGTAATTGCACGTCAAGCAGTTAAGAAAACTTCGTCATTAGAGTTCATTAATACATGCATATATATGTCGGAGAGACGAACAGTTTAGATGTCAAAAAATGGCAAAAATTTCATAGCTGAATCGTTATCCAAAGAGACACAAAAATCCCACATAGGTCACCGAAAAAGAAAATTACGTTTACTACTACAATAAATAGTCTTAATACATTATATTTCGTCAGCATGAAAAGAGAGTGAAAAAAATATATGACTACTTTCCAAAGAAAATGAAAATCTGTCAATGTTACACTAATAAATTTTGCTACAAATTATTTTTTTGATAGTTTGTGTTGTCAGTTAAAGAATAGCTTTTCTTCTTTTTGCAAAATGAACTTTTCTCCGAGGCCCGGCAGGTGTGGCGGCGACTCTGCTACAGAACACTTCGCCAAATCGAGAAGCTGCATCATCCATAACGGGATGCACATTCTCGATGTAACGAGAGATTTCACTGTTTAGCATACTGGGAGATTCTCTGTAAAGAGGAATTTAAAATCTTGGTACTAAAGAAAATAAATTGCATGATTGATCTTTTCATCTTATTTTCAAATCAACATTGTCAAAACTAAAGGCAAATTTCACTAAATTAAATATACTAATCAATATTATACATTGCACTCTATGTTTTTATTTCAATGTTGTATGATATAATATATATTAATCTCACTCTAAATCAGGAGCTAACTTTAGCTCCCCTTCCCACTACTGCTCCTAAATAACATCCTCATACCCTCCATATTACCCGTACATGCAACGTCATCTCTAAATTAGACCTAACAAACTATAAAACTAGCCACTGACGCATTACACACAAAATAAACATAATTATTAGCCTGCAAATGAATATAATAAAAATTAACATAACATTAAAATTCTTAACAACTATATATAAATATAGGTAGTGTCTCCGGTCCGGCAGCCGGACTGAAACGTCACCCTATGTGTAATTGTTTATTCAGCACAAGCATGCCACGTGTTCACACTTGTTAACGGGTCAAGTTACTGTTTTCCATCTAACGACAAGTGGAGATGATTTTCTGATGGTGTCAGATGTCAAGCAAATATTTTAAGTGGATTAAGGGTGAAATGGTAATGTAACAAGTACAAAATAACGCAGAAACCTCCTCGAGGAAAGAAAAAGTTTGCACAAAAACGACAATGTATCCATATGTGATTCACATTGTAGCTTTGTTTTGAAAGAATTGTATAATTGGCTTACTAGTATGTCGACCACCAGAATTGCAATGCCATATGATATGATGTCAGTCATTATAATTGTGTTTATAATTTTTTTTAAAGAGAATTTATCTAATGGTTTCTCTTTTTAAAAATATCAATATTCTTCATTTATCAGTCGTTAAATTTATATTATTTTTTTTAATTTAATTTAATTATTAACTAAATTTAATATAGATCTGATAAGTATTCTCAATAAAAAAAACACCATAAAAAGTCTTATTTTTTCCGATGCATATGATTTATTTAGCAGGAGTGAGTAGTTGTGTTGTAAAAGAACCATGTAATTAACCTGAGCATCATTGTTTGAAGGTAGAGAACTTTTTTTTTTTAAATAGTAACAATCTTCTTAATAATGAAACGTTAACAAATTATCGCTCCGTTAAGAAATCTAATATTTTATACACATATCACTTTAATAATAGCATTTGTTAAACAATCTTAAGCACAATTACTATTTTACCTACACATCCTAATTTTTATATTTTAATTTATATGTAATACAGTAAAATAATAAAAACTGAACAAGATAAATCTTCTCTGCTCCCTAATGACACAGTAAATTCCTCGCCTCACAGTGATAGTTCTTAAAAAAGTTTCTGATTTTTCATTTGCATATTTTTGATGTAAAAAAAAAAAGAAAAAAAACTTCAAAATTTTTTTTATTATGTGAAAATAGATTCATAAAATTTTAACTTACATTTAATTAATAATGGATGCTTCATAATGCAACCTCGCTTCCCCATGGCAGCGCAAGCTACTCCAGCCTCATTGACAAATCTCACAGGCGACTAGCAATGGAGAACTGACGGGAAAAGGGATTGATGTCGGAGGAGAGAGAAGACTTCATCTGATTTGGTCGGTGCCCCTTCGAGGGAGGACTTTCGCGGGGGGAGGGGCGAGATGCACCGTCTTCGTGCCGGCATTGTGGGAGGAGAGGGAACGATGTCTGAGTTGAAGGTTTTTTTTTTTTTCTTTTCTGAAAATGTCGGACGAGCTGTCGTTCATTTGTTATTTTGTTTTTTATTTACTACTCCACATTATTTTAGTCTTTTCTCATAATTTTTTAATATTACTTTCATCGTACCTACTGAGTTGGCTTACCCCTGTCCTTCTCCTATAACAATTGAGTACATTGACTTTAAATGAGAGCCGTCAATATCAAATCTAGTGGTAACATTTAACGAGATTTACCCGTCACGCATAGTTCTAATTGGAGACTTTCTTATATATATTATATATAAAAATTAAAAGGTTTTAAGTCCTATGAGTGTACGGTAAGGTAAGTAAAACATTTTTCGCATTGATAAGTTGCATTGTACTTTTTTTTTAGAATTTCACTTTAGTAAAATGAATGAATTACACGAATGTATAAAGGATGCTATGATGATAAATAAAAAATATTGAGGCTACCAGACCGAAGACATTTTATATGTATCATATTCTTCATCATGTGCGTCAATCTCCTTACCACCATTAACAGATTCTTTAATCTCAAACAATTGAAAGCATATTAACAAACACAAAGTATCCGTAGAAAAGACTCGAATGAAATGCTTTAAACCATCATATATGTTAAAGATTGAGTAAAGCGAAAAGGACCTTGGAGACGTACTCCAACTCGGCGAACTTGAAAGCGAGGCCGAGGCAACGAAAGAGAATGGAAATCGGAGAGCAAGCCTCGCAGAGCGTGTCCAATCGGAGCTGAAACTGTTGTGCTCCGTTAATTTTCTGCAAGTTTATTAGCTTTTCCACTTCCTCAAAGGCCTCGGCTATGGCGGACAAAGGAGTGGAGGCTGTGGCGTCATTGAAATTGAACCTCTTCTCGGCCACACAACCTTCCATGGCTGATTTGCTGTTTCTGCCGCTTAGAATCATTGAATGAATGAAATTTTGTTGACGAATATCAAATAAACTCTCTGCAAACTTCTTATAGACAATGATCGGTTGAAAATATTCGGTTTTGAGAGGAAGAGAATGTATTCCGAATTGAAAAAAGATGAAGAAAAGGAGGTGAAAGGATTTGAAATAATGGAATCAGATGCAGAGGAAAGTTCTTGGTGGGTTCTTTTGGTAGGAAAAAGAAAGAGGAGAATCGTAAGGTAATGTAAAGAGAAGTTTGAAGGGTTCAAGTCCTAAGGACGCGGTGCGCCTGAGAGAGTTGAATTTTCTTGTTTATATTACACCATGACTTTAATTAAAGCCACAGAGAGATGGGAAAAGTCTATGTCTTGTAAAGTTCTTCGCCAGCCACCCGATGATTCGTTGGGCTGTTTCTCCAGGGCCTTCTCGAATAAGGCCCATGACTCTTGTATTGGGAATGCCATCTGGAATTGGGGGATGAAAATGGCGAATTTGAAAGGAAATCTATGTAGAATATTGACCCTTAAAAAATAATGGCAGGGAATAAGGGAGACGGGATATAATAGCACACTCTACCCCAAAAAAAAAAAAAAAAAAAAAAAAAAAAAAAAAAAAAAAAAAATTCTTGAAATAGCCTTACTCCTACCCTCCCCAAACTTGCCTGTTGTCGCGTTCCATTGAGGTCGTCATCATCGCCGTTGTTGAAGATCAAAGACTACCCTCTTGTCGCTGTCGAAGACCATCATTTCTAGCGAAACTCCGCCATCTGTCCGAGCTCCCTCATAAAACAAGAACTCCGTCACGAGTTCGTAGTCTATGGTCACGAACTCGGTTGATGTTCAAGATAAACTATTTTTCCCAATACATTACAAGAATAATCACTTTAAAAAATCAAAATTTTAGTAGCAAAAAATACACTTTTTACTATCAAACTTTAGTAGCTAAAATTAACAAAGTTTTAAATTTAGGCCCTATTTATTTTTTCAATTTGCGTTTAGAATTCGAGTTTTACTATAGTAAAAAGCTCTAAGAAATAATCACATTTAACTTTTTTACTACAGTAAAAAGCTCTCACATAAAGTCACATCTCAACTCGAATTAAAAACTTAAATCAGTGAACTAAACGGGCCCTTAATAGCAAAAACAACACAATCCGCTACCAAATATAATTTCATAACAAATAACATAGCGAAAAATAAAATTTGATTCCCGCCAATAATTTTTTACTATCAAAATAATATTTGGAAACAAAAACATAAGATTCTGCCACCCAAATTTGGTAGCAAAATATTACTTTTTTGCTACCAAACATATTTTGATAACAAAATGTTGGCGGGAAGCAAAATTTTTTCCCGCCCAAGGTATTTGCTACCGAATTATTTTTGATAGCAAAACATATAAAATTTGCTACCAAGTATTGGAAGCAAAATATAACTATTTGCTACCAAAATTTGGTAACGAAAAATTAAGTTTTTGCTACTAAAAAACATAATTTTTTGCTACCAAATTTTGGTAGCAGAAAACAAGATTTTGCTATCAAATTCATCTTTTGGTTGCAAAAAGATGTTTTTTGCTACCAAAAGTTGTGTTTGGTAGCAAATCATATAAAAACTTTAAAATTTATATTTTTTGTGCTTGTATTGTTTTTTTTTTTAGTTTTCCATTAATATGTCATCTATTAAGTTTCAACAATGATCCTAGTATATTTAGTATAATAATAATTTGATAATTTAGTTATTTTGTGTAGGTATAACAAGAGACATATTCATGTGTATACATATGTGATCTTGTTAATTAAGTATATGTTTCACATAGAGTAGTATATAATCTTGCTATTTGATTACTTTTTAACATAGAATAATCTATTTCAACTTCAAAACTATATTTTTTTGTTATAATAATTTGTCATCAAAATGTTTTTTTTTATTTTTAATATGTGTCTTTCTGGTACCAAATTAAAATTTGGTAGCAAAAAATATACTTCAGTTACCAAAATAATGTTTGGTAATGAAAAACATAATTTTCTACTACTAAATTTTGGTAGCAGAAAACATGATTATACTACCAAATTCATATTGTGGTGTCAAAAAGGCGTTTTTTACTACCAAAAGTTTAGTTTGGTAGAAAATCATATAAAAACTTTAAAACTTATATTTAGTGCTTGTATTTTTTTTTAGTTTTCCATGAATATGTCCTATATTAACTTTTAACAATCATCCTAGTATATTTTGTATAAAAACTATTTGATAATTTAGTTCTTTTGTGTAGGTGTAACAAGAGACATGTTCATGTCTATATATATGTGATCTTGTTAATTAAGTATATGTTCCACATAAAGTAGTATATAATCTAGCTATTTGATTACTTTTTAACATAGAATAATCTATTTCAACTTCAAAACTATATTCTTTTTTTGTTATAATGTTACTAGAACAATGAAGCTAAAATAATTTTTCGTCAAAATGTTTTTTTTTTAATTTTTAATATGTGTCTTTCTGGTACCAAATTAAAATTTGTTAGCAAAAAATATACTTTCAGTTACCAAAATAATGTTTGATAATAAAAAACATAATTTTCTGCTACTAAATTTTGATAGCAGAAAACATGATTCTGCTGCTACATTCATATTTTGATGGCGAAAATGCGTTTATTGCTACCAAAAGATATGTTTAGTAACAAATCTTATATTTTGTACTTTTATTTTTGTTATTTTAATTTTCTATATATATATCTTAAATTAAATTTAATAATCATTCGAGTATATTTTGTATACAAGTATTTGATAATTTAATTACCAAAAAAACTCAAAAAAATTTTGATAAACTTTTCAATATGTAATGTTTTATATAATTATTGATATATATATATATTAGAATTTCATGAAATCTTTTGAAAATGGTTTCCACCCAAATTCCTAAAATCATCCGAGTATATAGGTCCGTTTACTTTGTTGATTTGAGTTTGTAATTTGAGTTGAGATGTGATTTTATATGAGAACTTTTTACTGTAGCAAAACTCGAATTCTAAACTCGAATTGATGAAGTGAATGGCCTCAGATTCTCTCATTTTTTTCACTCCTCCGCCCAGACTCTCTCACTCTCCTTTCTCCACTGCGCCGCTTCTCTCAGACTCTCAGTCCAGACCCAGCCCACTTATCCTCACCCTCACCTACAGGCACCGTAGGCACCACCGCTTCTTCTTCTTCTTCTTCTATTCTCTCTGGAGTCTGGATTCTCCACTCTCTCCGTCAGATTCGACCGTGGGGAGGCAGGGGAACAGATCAACAGATTCGGTTCCTATTCTTCTCATTCTTCGTCAAATCCGGCCTTGTGGAACAGCTTCTTTGCTTGGGGAACAGATTCGGTCCCTATTCTTCTCATTCTTCGTATCCGGCCTACTTTGTTGCCGTCATTTCCGCCGTCGATGAGGCCGCGTCCTCTCCACAACCCCTGGACCTCTCCGCCGTCGCCGTACTCCTCTCCTTCTTCGCGATCGTCCTCCCTCTGGCGCCGCCCTGGGGGATCAACGCCGCGAAGGCGAGTGAGGCCGTGAAGGTCCTGGTGGGAGAGGAAGAAGGAAGGGCTCGCCGTGACGACCGTCAGGGCCGGGGTCAAGTGCTTGGGGGTTTTGGTTGGGTTCTGCGATTTGGAGGATTGGAATTCGGTGAAATTAGGGATCGAGACGCTCATAAAGTTTTCCGTCGATAATCGTCCCAAGGTAAATTTGAGTTTTCTGAGCTGTTGTATTGCTATATTGCCGGAATAAAGGCTTTTCATTGCTTATTGTTGCTGCTGCTGTTGTTGTTGTTGTTGTTTTTTCCCCTATGTTTCCTCCAAGCTAATCTTCTAGGACCTTGTTTGTGATGCACATTGTGAACAAGTAAACATGAAACTGAAATATCAATTGTTAAGAGTGAAAAAGCTGGACAAAGCAATTATTTCAGTTTTACAGAACCTACAGAATAGTGCATTCTTGATGTTGTTGGTTAATCATGAATCATGATGTGTATCATTGCTTGTGGTGTTAATATGCTCGCATGAAACTCATTCATTGTATGTGGACTTGGGACATAGGCCAATTGCTGAAAATGCTTAGTATACATTGCAATATTTATGGTAGCGTTTCTTTGTTTCGTGAAAAAAGCTAAATGGCAACACTGGTAATCGTCCTTATTAGTTTTTCAACTACCACGAAATTGAAAATGTATGGGACTTGTGTCATAATTAGTAGGTCGGTCTCAAAGTTGACATTTCAATATGTGTAAGTATGGTCTCTGGCGATATATGCATTCCTCTATTATGTTCGAAGTGGGAATAAAGTCTTTCATATGGTGACAATTGGTCGATGTTCAAACTGAGTCGTTGATTGTCTTACGGTAGTTTAAATTTGTTGTAGAAATGGCGTGAACATAATATAGTAGAATTGATGATATAAAGCTTGAGGGCTCATCGATAGACTCACTATCGAATCATGTTTAGGACTCCCTTTTCCATGCATCAGCCATTTAGGTGGCCATGCGCTTTCTTGATATTGGGCTATTGCAGTTTGAGGTGCTTTTACTTATAGAATTCAGGTTCTTGTCAACTTGCATTACTTTTTCACGTCTTATAAGGCTGGTACAAGTAACTTAAGAATCATGACTTATGATATTTTGTTTGTATTCAATAACTAATGTGTAATATTAACTTCTTTGTAGAACACACATTCTTCTGCCACAAATACTTCGGGAGGGTACTTTAAGGTCTTCAAGAATACTCATTAGAGTGAATCATATAGATGGACAACTGAGAGAGCAAAGGAAGATTATGTAAGAATTACTAATACTTTATCATTTCGTTAGATTTTGTATTTTTTTTATTCTAACTTAAAAGTTTATTAACACTTCACCTAATGTAGGAACAAATGATCAAGACTCGCGATGTTCGTTTACGTGAACTACCAGAGGGGGGTTTAGAACTTGACTACGGCGTGGAGGAAGAAATTTACTCAAGTTTTGTCAAGTGAGAGGTATGAAAAATATGGTTTCTAGCGTGGCATAGGTCTTGTATCAAGACAACCATCACAAGTTCGCAAATCTAGAGTGTCAGGATATGAAAGCCTTCAAAATGAAGTTCAGGATCACAAACGTCGTATGTCAGACATAGAAATTCTAATGGAGCAATAACAGGAGTTTATTCAAAAACTACTTCAGCAAATCATCTTGGACCTTCCGTCCTAAGAAGAGAAGATCCTCCGCGACCACCACTGCCACCACCGGCCTCAGTTTGTTAGAGTGTTTAATTCTTGTAATATTAAGATTTTACTAGTACAATATTTGCATAAGTGTTTGGATTTGCTTAAGTATGACTATTTGAGTATTTTGTTTGGATTCTAATATGTATTGAAATATTTAGAGATTTTTAAATTTATATTTGGTATTTTATTTATATATTTTTTTTTTCAAAAAATACAGGTATATAAATCTGTCTCAGTTTTTGTGACTAAAAAAATTTAGTATCAACAAATTAGTTATTTGCTACTAAATCTATGGTACCTGAATCTTGTACTTTTCATTACCAAATACATTTTGCTACCAAAAATTTGGTCTTTAAATCTCATATTTTTTGTTACTAAATACCTTTTGCTACCAAATATTTGGTCACCAAATTTCATACGTTTTGTTACCAAATATAATTTAATACCAAATATTTCATCTTTAAATCTCATGGTTTTTGCTACTAAATATCTTTTGTTACCAAATATTTGACGACTGAATCGCGTACTTTTTGCTACCAAAATTTCAGGGTCCTTAAAGCTCATACTATTTGCTACCAATAACATTTTGCTACTGAAATTTTTGGTCCGCGAATATCATATATTTTGCTACCAAATACATTTTATTACTAAAAAAATTATTTGCTACCAAAATTTTGATAACTGCTAGCACTTTTTGCTACTAAAATTTTTTGGTAACAAAACCATTTTGCTACAAAAAACAGGCTTTTGGTTACCAAATTTTTGGTAACAAAAAATTCAAATTCTTGTAGTGATATGAAGTATATACTCATTATAATCTTATTAAAAAAAAGCGTCAAACTTTTTGTTACATTACTTAAGGACTAATATAGTTAGATTATTATCTTAAAATCATATTTCTTTGTTAATTTATACGACCCTGTATGCATCAGATAATAACAGTCTTAGAATTTGTTTGTATGTAAACTTTTACAACCAAACCTACAATAGTAAATTGAACAAATAATGTAAGAAATAAATGAAATAAAATTTTATTAAGCAGAAATGAATATTGAGGATTACACAAATGCATTTGCTCTGCAATCTATTTCTAACACTAGATGCTCTACTAAGGCCGAATATCGGGCTATATATTGCTTCTGTTACTGCTATAATCGTATGGATCCAGTCTCTGTCACAAGAATTTGGAATCTCTTTACTACTCCTCCTAGTTTACTATGACAATATCGATCGGTACCACATATATCTATGTGCAAATCCAGTTTTTCAATGTCCCATGAAACAAATTAGCACATATTTTCACTTTTGGCATAAGCAACGATATTATCTCATGGTCTGAAAAGCTCCCAGTAATTAAATTATTACGATTGATAAATAGAACTGATCTAGGAGGAATCCAATTATAATTATATAATTAGTTGTTTGAATGAGTAATATAACTTGACTTTTGTAGTATTGTCAAGATATATGTCGTTTGTGTCTCGCAAATTATGTACATGTGAGCAATGTGCGTATTATTTTCCCGGGTCAAAAATAGTGTGCAAAATAAATAATGTTTTGCATCATTTGGAGGTTCAGCAACGATTAACCAAGATTTTTCATAGGAATAGAAGAAATACTGTACTATCACCAATTTACATCTTTAATTATTTATTCTGCCATTACAATAACTACATATATATTCTGTCCACATTATGACCTCTACGATCACTGACTTACTATTCAGACGCAAGGCACAATGTCAGTACATAACATAGCCACTTAAACTCTATTACCAAGCTCTACTCCACTTTGTCCAGACTCATGAGCACTTTCCTTCTTAGCGACCTCAATGGGCTTCAAAGTGTACATCTTTGCACAACACACATAATAAATAAAGTTCAAAACTTGCAACAAAGTGAGCAGCCAATAAAAGTACTCCAACTTCCCCTTGTTCAAATTGCTATTCGGAAGCCAATTCGTCCCATCAGCCCTAGCACTATACTTGTGCACAAGTGAAACCAGAAGGGTGCTCATATAATTCCCCGCCGAGATCGCCGTCCAAAACAGTGCGGTGGCGGTGCTCCTCATGCTCTCCGGCGCTTGGTCGTAGAAAAACTCTAGATGCCCTATTGACATGAATGCCTCAGCCATGCCATGAAGGCTGTACTGAGGCACTAGCCAAAAAACCGAGATAGGTATCATGTCATGCGGGTGATCGACGAGACCGTGCGCGGAAGCGGCGGCTTTGCGCTTGATCTCGACGAAGCCCGCGACGAAAGTGGCAATTATGGAAATGACAAAGCCGATCCCCATTCTCTGGAGGAAGGTGATGCCGCGGTCTAGGCCGGTGAACTTCCGAGCGACGCGGATCAAAACGCGGTCGTATAGGGCGATGGTGGAGAGCATGGTGACAATGGTGAAGACGCTCATTGAGCCTGCGGGGATTTGGAAGGAGTTTGTGAGGTGTCTGTTCATGGTTTTGGCTTGCTGGAGGGAGAAAGTGCCTTGTTGGGCGTAGGCTGTGATGAGGAGGATTCCTGATGCCCAGATCGGTCCCATTCTGATCACTGATTTCAGCTCTTCTACACGATGGACGGTGTTGAGCCTCCATAGATTTGGCGATTTCACGCTGTCTTCTTCGGTCACAATGGCTGCCTTGTCGAGAAATCTGCATGGTTTTTACCCTCCACAGTTAGCATTAGAAAATATATGTAAAAAGATATAGTTTTATAGACTGTACACTACGTACAATGTGTGGGTTCTTTTCGTGAGAAAATTCAGAACTAATTAATCAACTTATATTAGATTTGAATTGGATGTCAAAAACTTTAATATAATTCAAACTATTGTTGGCTAACCTCCTAATAGCTTAAGTTTTTATGATGAATTGGTAAACTAACATAATATCAGAGCGGGAGGTCCTGAGTTCAAACCCTCGTAATTGTACTTTTTATTCCCATTTAAATTGTCATTATGTGTTGGGTCTTTAATTTATCTCGGGCTTAAATATTCACGTGTTAGACTTTTTAATTAATTTACCCATACGATTACCCATTGTCCAGCCCACACGTGAGGGGGAGTGTTAAAGTATACTGAAATAGTAGAAAATAAGCCAATATGAAAAGCTTAAGAAAGTATATAGGCCAATTTTTAGTTATAGAAATTAATAGATCATAACTTGTCAAGTTATGGTTCATAACCAGATAAGTTATGAATAAACTTATCAAGTTATGGTTCATAGCCATACAAGTTATGGACAAAAACCGTAAATTATGGACAATAACTTGTCAAGTTATGGTTCATAACTAAACAAATTATGAACAGAAACAGTAATTTGACCTATTTATTAACTTATGTAAACTATTGGCCTATTCATTTTAATTCATCTCAAGTCTTGGCATATTTCCCTCTTTCTCCCTAAAGTATAAAACTATTGTTGGCCCACCTCCTAATAACTTAAGCTTTTATGATGGATTAGTAAACTAACATAGTTTATTTGTAAATTGATTAAAAAAAAACAACGCAGACTAAAAAACTAAAATTACAATGGAAATAAAACATTATACAACTCAAGTAATACATGATTCGGTGAATGGTTGTTAAAATTTACGTACGTTCTTCAAATTGGTATTTAATTATACACTGCGATGTGTATACTAACTCCTTTATACACTAACAAAAAGTTAACGAAATATATAAATAAAAATATATTATTTTTAAATTTTTATATAAGTGAAATAACAAAAAGATAAGAACTTTTACGGTGCTAAGAGAAAAATTCAAAAGACAAACTTATAAAAGTTACGATAAATTAGTTAATCGAAATAGTGTCATGTGAAGGCACCATAGAAGGACCCTAAAAATATATTTAAAAATGATATATTTATATACTGAATGGAATTGTTTTGATTGTTTGAATTTCGCCAATCAATAATCATAACCAATCCATGGCGAATACAATTGGATTTTAAATCTTTATCTAAATCAATTCAATAAGAATTGAATATCCGTTCACATTTGATTAATGAATAAGATTGCATTAATCGGCTATCTAATATAATTATATAATTGGATAATGACCAGCTCCAGTTCAGATCATGCAGAGATCAGATGAGGGGACCGGTGTAAATAATATATATGGACAAGATTATCAAAAGAAAAGAAATGAAGAAAAGAGACGCAAGATCATTTGTTGCCTTCCTAACGGGGAACTATTATTAGAAAACGAGTGTTTTTTGTGCCGATTGGAACGATTCTAGGACTGTGGTCCCAATTCCTAATTATAAGTGTTCATATAAGACAAACAAATGACCAGATCATCACAACTAATGATCATACAAAAAAAAAAAAAACAAATAGTGGTCTCCATCTGTTTTCCTTTTCTTTCCCCTACTATGGTATAAGATTAGAACCAATTCCTTCCAAGTACATGAAGATGGACATCATTGCAACTAGAAGTCTCCCTAACATTCCAGAGATTAAAAAAAAAAAAAAAAAAAAATCTCCCTAATAAGATGTCTTTATTCTATTTCTTCAGTGTGATTTTTTTTTTTTTTAATTTCAACCACACAACAGTATTGTTTTAATATTGGTTTCCAGTGAATGTGATAATTTGATACTAATTTATTTTGTGCTTTTATGTGGAAAAGAAAACAATCACATCACAAAGCCAATTATTTATTCTCATGGATACAAGTATCTATGCAAAGTATTCTTTAGAGGATATAATGGCGATTTAACGTCAAAATTATAAACCTACAACCGACAACAAATTTATGACTTGAATGTTAACTAAAAAAGACAGCGTGAACAATTAACTATGTAAATATCAATCGACTAGGGAAGATTCCTGCATTTAAACAAATCACATGGTATGATTAGTCATCTCAATTACTTTGAATGACAATGCTTTTTCAGTACCCTTAACTGACCCGCCCAACATTTTCTTCTTTTTAACAATGGGGTCATATGCCTCTGTGCCTAACAAGACCCATTTCTGATTTCAAGCTATAGTATTATTCACCATAGTTTTCAGTGCAAAAAATATATATTAATTAGGATAAAAAGTGAATGTATTGAATCGTCACGTTTTGCACATGATTTTATATGTTTTGATATGTAATATAATTTACGGTTGAGAGAAATGCACGTTATTAATGAATATATATATTTGTCATCATGAAAAACTAATGACCCAATATTTTCTAGTATATATGTCTAAATTAAAATGTGAAAATAGAGAAATAGATATAGAGATTAGAGGGTTCTTACTTCATTTGCTTTGTATGAAGAAGCCTCCCACCGAGCGAAATAGCGGTATCAAGTTCTTCATTGTCATAAAGCAGATTGGAATCAGAAACCATTTTTAGCTTCCTTTTCTTGTAAGCAGCCACGGACACTTGTAACAACCGGGTAAATGGACTCCCGGCCGGATCCAAGTTCCGGTAAAGCGGGTACCCGACTACAAAGGCAATAATTGAGAGAAACATTGCTATGGTTGGAATACCTAGTCCCCAACCCCATCCAATATTATCCTGTATGTACACAAGCACAGTGACAGCCACAAGTATAGAAGCTCCCATGGTAAAATAGTACCAATTGAAGTATTTCCATGTCTTGGTGTTTTGCTTCGGATCTTGTTCGTCGAACTGGTCCGCCCCGAAAGCCACCACGCAGGGTCGGATCCCGCCCGACCCAAGTGCCGTTAATAAGAGGGATACGTATAGTATCGCCACCTGTCTTGAATCGGCTTCTTCACACACTTGATCTCCTAGTTTGCACGGTGGTGGTCTTAGGTGTGGAAGCACTGCTGACAGTGTTAAGCTAATCATTCCCTGATGATTAGACAAACGTATATTAGAACAAATTAGAAAATTATGATATTCACATACTCATAACAAAAAAATTTCATTTCAATAATAAAAGTTTTTAGATGTTAAATTTTCATACTAAAAAAATGATATAATACTGTAACATTAAAAAAAAAAATACATGTGCAGTACTCTGTCGTTAAAAAAAATTAGCATTTACTCCAACTTTTAGTGTGGAGTTCAAATCCACCACTCTCTGATTAGGAAAAATAAAAACAAAACAAAACAAAACAAAAGAGGCATGGACTTAAGGACGCCTCTTAATAGTATTATGTATGCTTGTTTTCTTTTATATGATTCTTGAAAGCGACTTCTTAACATATAGATATATGAACTCAATATTGTTATGGCACCTCTAAATGTGTTTTCTCCGTATACTTTTTTCATTTGTATATGAACATGATATTGCAAATCATGTCGGCACGAGAGAGAGAGAGAGAGAGAGAGAGAGAGAGAGAGAGAGAGAGAGAGAGAGAGAGAGAGAGAGAGAAGAGTACTATTTGGTAGATGATAGAGGCAACGCTAATAGTCCAGAATCGGCCGGCGAACGAATCGGCGACGAAGGCTCCAATCAAGGGCGTCAAGCTTGCCGTGCCACCAAAGTTGGTGAGAGTGTTTGCTGCTTTAGTGAGCGGCATGTGAAGCTGTGTTGTCAAGTAGCTTATCATATTAGCATTGAATCCCACCACAGCCAACTTCTCGCATATCTCATTTGCTACACACCAAAACCACGAATAATAGTTATTAATTATAATCATGCAACATATACAAAGATCAAAATATTAACTTGGCACATGTTTTTCTCTTATTTTTCAACATTATTACTATAAGCTTACCGAAGATGAAGGGCATTGTGACCAATCCACCCTTCTTCCTTGCAACATGGTTTGGATATCCTTTCTCCATTTTTTTTTTCAATCTTTCTGGCCAGGTTTGTTTGGTTAATGGAACAAGACCCACTTATATATTTATAGGCTGTACTACTGGCTGTTCAGTGCTGGTTTTGACTGTTAGTAACAAGTGGATCCAATTAAATTTTGATATTTCCAGCAAAAATAAATAGGGATTTTTTTTTATACGTCAATATACCGGTAGGTTAAGTTTTGTGTTCGTTAAATCTACATAAAATCACGTAAAAATTAAAAAATACGTAAATTTAATGATTAAAGTGTACCAAAGAATCTCTTAAGTAGATAAATAAAAAATAAAAAATTTTATACGCATTATCAGCTTGCTGTTTACGTCGATACAAACAAGAAATGGAAAATTTTATAATGCGTCTCTTTTTTTTTTTTTTTTTTCCTTTCAAAAGGGGTACCCGGACGTGGATTATCATAAATATTGATAGTACATGTGATAAGATATAATGTGAGCGCAGATGGATGACCACAGTTATATATGGACATAGAAGTTTTGTTATTTTCACATTTGTATTATTGGTGTCCTATAATTATTGCAATCTGGCTAGCTTAATGCCTTAATATAAGGAAAATTTTCATAAATGCCATAAAAAAAATAATATTATTTTATTCTGCCATCAATTTAAAATTTATCATTTAGATCTGTATTCCGATACAATATCTTTTATATTCTATAATAATATTTTTTGACAAGATATTTCTTTGTATTCTATCAGAACATTTTTTAATAACCTAAATAATAAGATAGTGAAAAATAAATTTTTTTCTTAATATAATGTCGCATATAAAATGCATTGTGGGCTCAATTTTTGGAATGGACATTTTCGTCACAAGATATATACTGAAACAAAAACACTGTATGTTACCCTTTTGATAGTTAATGCGTCATGTTTTTACCAAAAAAGCAAAACACGCGCGCCTACTGTGTTGCAAAAAGACCTCTGAGCACCAAATATCACCTTCACTACTAGAAACCGAAATTGAAAAAAATAAAAAAAATAATAATAATAACAGTAACACATAACAAGAAGTAGGTTTTTGAAAGGTGAACTGCGATCTAATATTTAGGTTTTATTCGGCGCATGAGTTTATAACCTATTAAATGATGGGGAACGAATTTAATTGTTTGTGGGGTGTACTCAATATTTTAAATAAAGAATTACATATTTTTGGTTAACTGCATCCCGACTATTGAAATAAATTATGGAAGATGTATATAAGTTCAAAACCATCGACTTATTATTAGGTGCATGGTGGAAAAGGAGGCTGAGTCTACTAGTCTCAATCCCAATTAGTTTAATGAGTTAATTAAGGAATTATGACTAGGCATGATAGTTTTATTTAGTACTACTTTAGGAATCTCCTCTTTCCTAATTAACAAAGATAAACAAAATCCTCATCCTTAATTAGAGAGAGAGAGTAATATCTGTGTTTTGATGAGTCTGCGTGTGTTTTTATGCCAATAAGGAAGAAGTATTTTTTTTAAGGAAAAAAAAGGAAAAAGTATAATAGTTCTTTCCTTTTTTCTTTTTATAGTTACGAATAATTTAAGCCTTGTTTTTTTTCACAATTCAAGTCACAACTTAACTTTTATTGTTATAGTATTTTCTCTTAAAAAAATTCAAATGCAACTTTTTTATTGCAGTATTTTTCTCTCACATACAATTCAAGTTGTTCTTAATTCACTACAAGAAAAAGGTGTTTTTGCGACGACTTTTTGTCGTCGCAAAAACCCCAGTGTCGTCGCAAATAATAGTTTTAGCGACGACATGTCGTCGCAGATATGTCGTCGCAAAAAATTAGTCGTAAAAACTTTTTTTACGACGACACAGGGTCGTCGCAAATATATTTGCGACGACATATTTTTTTTTGCGACGACAAGCGTCGCTAATACGCCGTTCTGAAATTGTCGTGATATAATATTTTTTGCGACGAAAAATTTCAAAATGTCATCGCAAATAATCTTCCTTTTTTGCGACGACACGTATAAAAAAGTCGTCGCAAAAAACTGGAATAAATTTTTTTTTTAAATTTTTTAAAAAATGGCAATTAATTAATTTTTAATAATTTTAATTAAACATTATTATGTTACATACTAAATATAATTTATTAAGATACATTAAAAGTGAAATATAAATTAATATTAAAAACAGTAAATCTAAATAAATTTAGAAAATATAATCCAAATACTACATGAAGTGCATATATAATGTTCAAAAAAATATAAAAGTCTAAATAAAGTGAAAAATAAAATAGAACATATAACGGAACTATTCGTCTAAGTTTGCAGCATCGCCAACAGCTGAATCGTCATCAGGACTGTCATCATCTGAAGGAGGCAGAGGAGTGTCTAGGTTAACTGGTTCTAGACGAACAATCGTAGGTAATTGGATGTTGGGCTGCAATTTAGACACTAACTCTAACATCTTCACTTGATTGTCATAAATCTTCATTTGTTCCCGGTATGATTTGTTTAAATAACGATCCATACGTGAGTTAGGTTGAGTCGATGAGGTTGCGTCCGAGAATGAACCAGCAGATGAAGGAGAAGCCCCGGAGTAATGCTTTTGGGAGAGCGTCAGACCCACTCCTATCTTATGTCCTCTACGCATGCCAAGAACTTGCTCCAAAACCCCATGCTCGTCAAGGGGGGGTCTAGTCGAGCTTGCAGTAATCTGTGTTCTCTGCATTTGTCTCTCCTCCTCCAGGGTGTTCTACATAATAAGACATTATAATTATTTTTACGTGTTATAAAACCACTATTTCAGTATAAAAAAATTTAATATGAAAAGTAGAAATACTTACGAAAGTCTGTTCCGCATGGGTATTAACCCAAGAGTCCCCGTGATGATGCATGTCCGCCCAATTGTCTATAGCAGACATCGGCTCTTGGGTTTCCGTACTGGCCTGTCAAATAAATTAGATTTATTAAAATTCTTAAATTCTAACTAAATTTCGGCAGCATAACGACTTATTTTTCATATGATCCAAACCTGTAGAAAAACAACTTTAAAAGATTTCGGCACACCATAACTGCAAGATGTGCCACCCAGAACAGGAATCACAAACATATAAATACGATAATGAAGTCAAAAAATAAGTACTAACCTTCTTATTGCGATGTTGAGAGTATGATAACTGACCATGTAAGCTTGGATACTTTTGATTGCTGTGATTACTTTTAGTTGTCTCTGATATTTTCTGTTTATGATTAACTATAATAAGTAATAGTTACTTGTAATTATGTATAAAAAATCATCAAGTTCTAACAAATCTATAATTACTTGAAATTTGTCGCCGGAGAACCTATCGCAACAATGATCCCAATGAACTTGATTTCTCATGTTACTCGGGAGACTTTCTCTACCATAGCGTTTGTAGTGGTGGTGCAAGGAACATTTCCAGTCCTTGTAGCACTTTGCTGCCTCTTTATCAACAACGGACCTCAGAATGCCGTTCTTGTAGTTATAGTCCACGTTAAACCAGTCCTTGCAAAACAATTTCACATCGTTAAAATGCATTGTTAACTATAGTATAAACTATACAAATTATTGCATAAAATAAATACCAGCATCCGGTCCTGAATTGTCCTCTTGTCCATGTCGCTAATGTCCTTCCAAGCATTGTGGAAGGGCTCGTATATATCCCTGGTATGAATACCAACCGCACTATCAAACTAGGCACTATATTTACCAAGCGCCTTCCAAGTACCTCCCGCCTCATCAAATTCTACTGTGATTTTTTCGTCTTGAAGGACCTTTTGGGCGATTTCATAACCTTTTGCCCCACCTCGCCCTCTACGTTGTCGAGGTTCAGGTGCTGTAAGCATATGAAAGCATTTCAAATTAACTTGTACTACTACATTTATTTACCATATGATAGAACGAGAAAAAAAGTTAGAATAACATACCAGACTCACAGTATGCGGGGAGTCTGTGAGGACCGGGAGGAGGTTGCGCTCCCCCTGAAGAGCCAGCGCAAGTCGCTACCCTACCAGCCATCAATGTCTGTGAACAAATTCATATTAATAACAATATTTATAAATTCAAATAAGATCATAATATTAAAACAAAATCTGAGAAAAATGACAAAGATTACTAGTCTGTAGTTCTATTCATTGTTGCTGCTACATTGTTGATTGTCTCCATCATAATTTATGTCATCATCGTCTTCAGATTCGATGACTTCCTCTTCAACGTACTCCTCTAAAGTTTCATCGTCTTCGTCATTAATAAAATCATCAACTACGGGAGACTTATCTTTCATAATTGCATCAACATCGGAAGTGACAACATTAGACGATCCATCATCTCGATTCAATACAAATGAGTCAATCTCTAGTAGTTCCACTACTAACTCAATATTTGTAGACTCTGTATCCTGGACTATCATCACGTCATCAATGTCAATTTCTGGAATGTCCCAAATATGTCGATGTCTAAAGTGTTCTACAACCTTCCAGTTTGGACTGTTAAATAAATCGTCTACGTAAAAAACTTGCTCTGCTTGAGATGCAAGTATGAAAGGTTCGTTTTCGTACCACGTGTCTTTAACAAAAACACTTGTTCTATTTTTGTAGTGTTGAATTCTTTTCCTCCCCGGACGAGTGTCAAACCACAGACATTTAAAAAGCATAACAGAATTGTCATTCAAGTAGGACAGTTCATAAATATCCTCTAAAACTCCATAAAACATTTGGTTATCAAGTCCGCGAACACAAACACCACTATTTTGAGTACTTCGATTCATATCCCGATTGCGTGTTAGAAACTTGACACAGTTCACCACATAACCAGGATAACTTCGACATGAGAAGCTTGAACCACTTGAAAGCAAAAGTATTTGATCATTCGCTTTGGGCCATTCTGATTTTGAATATTGAAAATCTGTAACGAGAAATGAATTTTCTATAAAACGAAATTTTTAATGACTTAACAATGTTAATGCAAATTAATTATAAATGTACCTTATTCTTAAACCATTTTGGAAACTCTTTCGATTGAATTTCATCCAATGGTATGATTCAACCGTCGGCATCAATCTCCTTTCTATGGTCACTGTTTAACAGAGAATGAAAGTAAATGACACGATTGTATGCGACACAATCAATGAACAATTAAGTGACAAAAGTGAAAGTAATACGTACTCAATGAACTGCTAAATTTCTGGACAGTTCTGTAGGAC
>NW_010363200.1:347341-349012 GCF_000414095.1 Morus notabilis
TATCCCTGTTGGCAATAATCACTGCATTATGATGTGACAGTCATGTGATTTTAGCCCAGTTATTTTATTCTTCCCTTCGATCACATTTTTCTTTAAATTTGAAGCAAATCCATCAGGAAACCTTACTGATTTTAGAAAATCACAAAACTTTTTACTGTCGTCGGGAGATAGTGTATAAGACGCATGTGGTTTCATCCAACGATCACCGTCTTTGTACAAATGCAACTCCTTGCACACCCCCATATTTTGTAGATCGATTCTTGCCTTATCCGCATCCTTACTTTTTCCGTCAATGTCTAGAATTGTGCCTAATAAGCTGTCGCATACATTCTTCTCAATATGCATGACATCTAAGTTGTGACGTAACGATAATGACTTCCAATAAGGCAACTCCCAAAAGATACTCTTCTTTGTCCAATTAAGCTCGCTTGTATGTCTTTTCTGCTTCTTACCACCGTACTTTTCATGTTTACCAGGCAATCTGAAGGACACATTTTGTAACTGAGCTAAGATTTGGTGAACAGATTTTCAAGTCGGTGGAGGTCGTTTCTCAACCATACCGCCAAACTTTTTATTTTTTCTCATCCTATGTTTAATAGGAAGCCATTGCCGATGGCCAACAAAACAAGTCTTACCTGTTATCCTCTTTGAATGAGTTGTATCGTTGCAAGTTGGGCATACTAAATAGCCCTGACCACTCCATCCAGATAAACTACTACGAGCAGGGAAATCATTAACAGTCATGAGCAACATTGCTCGCATCTGAAATAATGTATTCGAAACTGCGTCACGTACAATTACTCCTTCATTCCACAAATGTTTTAGCTCATCCACAAGGGGCCTTAAAAAGACATCCATATCCTTTCCGGGTGCATTTGGGCCAGGAATCAACAATGTCAACATCTTATAAGGATCCTTAATGCATAACCACAGAGGTAAATTGTAGGCTGCTAAAACCACCGGCCACATACTGTATGAGAGGCTCATGTTCCCGAAAGGATTGAAACCATCAGCGGCCAACCCCAAGCGAACATTTCTTAGCTCACGTGAAAACTCATGATACTTTTCATCTACCTCCTTCCATTCAATACCATCGACTGGATGACGCATTAAATCCTCATCATTTGAACGCCCACGATGGTGCCACGTCATATCTTTAGCTGTGTGACATGAACCGTACGGACGCTTCAACCGATCTGTTAACGGGAAATAACGTAGTACTTTCCACGGGACTTGTTTAGTACCCTTTGTCTTTTTTTTCTTCCAACGGGATGTTTTAAATACAGGACATATTTGTAGATCAGCGTTTTCTTTCCAAAACAAAGCACAATCGTACTTGCAGACATGAATTGTTTCGTAACCCAATCCAAGTTTACTCATGAGCTTCTTCGACTCATAATGAGAAGAAGGTAACTTCACATCCGAAAATGCATCTTTCAATAGACTTAAGACAACATCCATACACTCATTAGGCCACTTGTATAACACTTTTAAATGCATCAATTTCACTAAGAAATTTAAAGATGAATACTTAGTGCAGCCCGGATACAATCCCACCTGGAGCTCAGAAAGTAGATCCTTAAATTCAACGTACTGTGCATCTTCTAGATCCACATGCGTCTCATCCAACATTCCATGGTCATCATTAATCCCAGCAACGTCTTCTAAGAC
>NW_010363200.1:349036-350393 GCF_000414095.1 Morus notabilis
GATCAAAACCAAATCGATGTATATGCGCTCTCACAATTTCTACTAGATGCATTTCATGGTTTCTACATTTCATACAAGGATAGCTGATATGGCCAATTGAAGTTGCATAATTTTTGGCGACCTCAATAAAAGCAGATAACCTATTCCAATAGTAATCCGACAATCGGTTCCTCAAAGAAGTCCAACTTTTGTCAATCGGCATTTCAACTATAACGACAACAGACATAACAATTTATTAATGTGTTTAATTAATTTTAATTTTACTCTTAATTAACACAATTAAGTTTTATTAATTAAAGTGTGTTAATGAACTTATTAAAATTATGGTTTCCTAACTAAATTTTGGCAGCATAACGACTTATTTTTCATATAATCTAAAAATCAAAACCTGCAGAAAAACAACTTTAAAAGATTTCGGCATACCATAGCTGTAAGATGTGCCACCCAGAACAAGAATCATAAACATATACTAAATTTCAACAATATAACAAAATCATAATTCAAATATTGTTATCATAATCCCGAATTCATACAACTACTACAATTCTAAACTAAATAAATATAAAAAACTTACAAAGTTCAAACCCACTAAACGGGGGCTGAAAATAGAAGGATTACGTCAGATGAACCGTGCAAACAAGGATGAAGACGAAAAATCAAACGCCTACTCAAATGCCTACATCAAATTAGAACATCAAACATAATTTTTAAATGCCAATACATTCAAATTAGAACATCAAAAATATAAAAAAAAAAAAACATTCAACTAATTAACAATTAAGGTGAATCAATTTTTTAATTGATAACAAAAAGCAAGAGAAATTACAAGACCACGACTAAGAATTCTTTTTCACCAAGCAACATGCTTTTTTCAATGACAATACATGAATATTAGCTACTCGAGAGGGAAATTCTCAAAAATAATAATAAAAAATAAATAAATAACATTATGGAGGGAAACTAAAACAAGTCATAATAGGTAGGTGATGAACATAATAATTGAAGTAGTACGAGGACTTTTCTACCAATGTCACTATCTATATAATTCTTACGCTTAATTTATAAATAGAAAATATTGATCAATAAAGTTAAATTTAAATTAACGAATATGAAAATTTAAGTAATCACTCGAAAATATACGAAGATAATTATCTAAAGTCCGGTCTAATTTTACAAAGCTTAATAATTTATGAAAGGCTACGAGTGCAAATTCTATAGGAAAAAAAATGCTATGTTCTTCATGCTTGAATCTAATTCAAAGTATAATCTAGTTCTAAGTATAATGCTTAGGAAATGATTCTAAGTTCTAAGTATAATCTAGTTATAATAACAAGTTATTACAGAATTGTTTTAAGAA
>NW_010363200.1:350651-360945 GCF_000414095.1 Morus notabilis
CGGGGGGCGGCGGGAGGCGGGAGGCGGCGGCAGAGAGATTTACAGGAGAGAGAGAGAGATTCGCAGGAGAGAGAGAGAGAGAGAGAGAGAGAGAGAGAGAGAGAGCCTCGGGAGAAAATGAAGAAGAAGAAGAAGAAGAAGATATTAGGTCAGAGTTATTTGCGACGACATATTCGTCAAAAATAAATTTAAAATGTCGTCGCTAATAATAAATATTTGCGACGATAATGTCATCGCAATTAATATAAATGTCGTCGCAAATACTAAAATATTTGCGACGATATTCTCTCGCCGCAAATATTTTAAAGTCGTCGCAAATAATGCTTTTTTCCCGCGCCTACTTTATCGTCAAATAAGATTATTTGCGACAACAGTAAAACAATGTCATCGCAAATAAGGTAAAACTATTTGCGACGATAAATGTCGTCGCAAATAGTGATGACTTGTCGTCGCAAAAAAACGGATTACCTTGGTGCCAATAATCCGCGCCATTAAAAATTACGTGCCAATATTATTTGCGACGACACTAAACTTATTAACGACAACATTGATATTTTATTTAACGGTAGGTATTTACGACGACATGTCATCGCAAATAGTGTATTATTTGTGACGACAAATGTCGTCGCAAAAGGGTATAATTATTGTAGTGATTTGAGTTGTGAAACAAACATATCTTAAAGTAAAAGATTTTGAAAAATGACACCTTCAAAATTTTGCAAGAAAATGACTCTTTTTTTTATTATTATTTTTATGACAAAAACGATCACATGCAGGACAGGATATAACTAATTTCAAGTATTAAAACTTAAAATTGTTGTGAAAGCCTTTTCTATCATTATTATTATTTTTATGACAAAAACGATCACATGCAGGACAGGATACCTCCTTCCAATTTTGTATTTTATTAACTTAATTTGGAGAAATAAAAGTATTGCTGAAAGACCACGTGTAATATACGAGAACTCCATCCAAGTATTTTATTAACTTAATTAAGGAAGTAAAAAGAAAAACTTCTGTTAATAGAAAGAATATTAATCTTGCAACAATAGTCCTAAAGTTCAGGGAGTACACAAATTACTCTTTGGTTTGTTCAAATGGGGCCAAGTCTGGTGGTCCATGGTCGTCGACGGATCTGTGGTGCTGTGGATTTTTCGTTGTGGTGCCCACCTGATTCCGCGGAGAACTCACTTGACTTGGTGGTCGCAGTGGCGGGGCACACCGGAATCGTCTTTGCTACTCGTTATGGATCCAGCCCCTGCCTGCTCCGGTCTCTGCTACGATGGTGTCATCATTTGGGTTCTCACGAAGCCGAGGCCTCTCACTTTTTTAGTTTTCCAATAATGGCACTTTTCGCCTATGTATTTTATTTTATTATAATAATAGAGGCGGTCTTCCCTCCTATCGGTTATGATTGTGTGTTCAATTCACGAGAGTTCGCTCTTTGTGGTATTGAGATTGTGTTTATGGGCCTTGTGTTACTATGTCGTGACCTTCCATTAATTGGAATGTTCTCTTTGATTGTTGAGGTCTTGTTAAAATTTCGTTTATTTCACCGATTTAAATTTAAAAATTAAATTTTACTACAATAAAAAGTTCTTAAAAACAGTCAAATATAATTTTTTACTACAGTAAAAAGTTCTCATATAAAATTATATCTCAACTCGAATGAGTGAATTACACGAATTTTTAATGAGCGTTACGTGTGCTCGAATATTATTATGTCGAGATGCTTCCCATTCAGAACCTTCCCGTTTATCTGGGCCTCTGACATATATATAATTTCTACCTACGAGCGAGATTAGATTGTACTAATAAAGCCGGTCTTCTTTTGACGGTTACGTTTTATATGACAAGGCCATTCACATGTATTCTTGAAAATAAAACACATAATAGTAATGTTTAATATAATATGATATTCAAGCTATCTCGACTAGAAGAACATCTTACAGTACCATTATCATTAATATGAATTTTTACAATCTCCACGAATGTCATTAAACCATCCCAACATGCACCGAATAAAGGGTTGTTCAGATATATTCAACTCTTGTTAATTAATATCGTTACACTAACCACTGAAAAGTACATATGTAAAAAAAAAAAAAAAAACTATAATTAAAATATTCTCAACAACCAACCTAACATAATTAACATATTCTCAACAACTCAAAAAAGAAAATCTCTATTACAAATAAAACTCTTAATCAACCATATTCCTTAAAACGCAGCAAACTTAATTAATATATTCTCAACAAATAAAAAAAAAGGCCTCCATCACAACTTATAAGACCCTTGATTACTCATCAACACCCATCGGGGAGGCAAGTGGGGGCACGTGCCCACGGAAGTTATGTATAAAATTTTTTTTAATATAATTTTTAAAAAATATTACTTTTATTTATATTTTTTTTATTTTGTCCCCACACAAGTTGAATTAAAAACTCCTTATTTGTCTTTTTTCTCTCTACTCTGCTTTTCTTCTCGTATTCTCCCAACAAATAATGTTTTCTTGAGGACTAGAGGACTGATGCTGGCCTATCACGCCCACTACTAGTCAAGTTTGTCTTCTCTTTATTTATTTATTTTGTGCTTTGTGCCCACTTCCTTTACTAAAAAGTTCAAGAGTTATCTCTCTCTCTCTTTTTATTTTTATTTTTTTTAGAGATCTATGGACATTTGAGGTTTTGTATGTAGCTCATAAAAGCTTTGTAGATAATGTGTCTTTTGTTCTTTACTACGTTTATAGTACAAGCTTTGTAGATTTGTGTTTGTGGTAATGGTTTGTCTATTTTATAAATTATAACCTAGAATTTTATTTTTTTTATAATAAATTAATTTAGTTTCTATTTCCTATGATTAATTATTGATATTTGGTACAAATTATTTGATTAAGTGGAACTTGAATTTGTGTGTGGGTTAGCTTTTATATTCTTTCGAAGTTTATTTTTTTTGACTCTGTTATGTTGCTTTTTTTTTTTTGAGTGCTTTTTTTTTTTTTACTTTCTTGTAGTTTCTTAAATATTCTTTTGAAATAGTAATGGAGAAATATTTCAAAAGAAAATTAGAGCCTCTATTTCCCAAAAGAAAAAATGATGACAATACTAAATCATGTAGCGTGGAAATCAACTTGATAGATTTTCCAACGGATCCGGGGAAAAGAACTCCAATTTTAAATTATAATCTTAATATTCAATATCAAGTTCGAGGAGCGTATATGCAAAGGGGTCATTGTCAGCCTCGAAGTCATAATTTTCCTTTAAGTAACAAAATTCAACCCTGTTTGATTTGAAGAATATCCTAATTGGTTGGAATATAGCATAACAAAAGATGCAACATTTTGTTTGTGTTGTTATCTTTTCAAACTAATTATTTCGGGTAGTGATTCTTTCGTTAGTGAAGGCTTTTCAAATTGGAAAAAGAAATAAAGATTTGAAACTCATGTTAGAGGCCCGAGTAGCTTACACAACCAAGCTTGCAGGAATTGTGAAGCCTTGATGAACCAAAAGCAACATATTGAAACAATTATTTCCATGCAATCAAAACAAGCTAAGAGAGAATATCGAATTCGTTTGAATGCATCAGTGGATTGTGTGCGATTTCTTTTACGACAAGGGCTCGCATTTCGTGGTCATGATGAATATGACGACTCAAGCAATTAAGGTAACTTTCTAGAGCTTTTGCAATTTCTAGCTTCTCACAATGATGAAGTTAGAGGTGTTACATTGAAGAATGCTCCTGAAAATATGAAATTAACATCACCTGATATTCAAAAAGACATCGTAAATGCTGTTGCAGTTGAAACTGTCAATATCATTATTAAAGATATTGGAGATGCTCTATTTTCTATTCTTGTTGATGAATCTTGTGACATCTCAATAAAGGAGCAGATGACTATTGTGTTGCGTTATGTGGATTAAAAAAGGGCAAGTAATTGAACGTTTTATAGGTATCGAACACATTGCTAGTACCACAGCTCTCTCACTTAAGTTTGCTATTGATAAATTATTTTCAAGATACAGAAACATAAAATAAATAATGCAGAAACATAAAATAAAAGAACACGAGAGAAATGGTATCGCGGTTCGGTAACACCCTACTCCGCGGGGCCACGCCCAGATGATGAACAATCCACTAAGAACTCTTTTACAATTCAATTGGACTTAATCTACCCGAGACTCCCTCTCTAAAAAGACGCCTATGAACTTACAATTTCCCAATGGACTTGAACAGTGAGATCCCCTCGACTTTTGAACATTGGAATCCCTCCAACTAAGTTTTTCTCCTGAAAAATATTCAAATCATCTCTTTGAATACAAGTGCTCACCCCTGTCTCACAACCCAGTAAAAACTCATCAAAAGGCGTACAAAGACTTAAGGGACACTTTCAATAAATAAGCAAGTTGTGAATAGCCTGACACATCTTCAATTAATTCGCTGAACCAAATCTGTTGCAAATCCTTGTTGCAACAATAACTACAACATAGCTGTCACGATCAACTTTCTCAAAACCAATCCAAATCAAACTCCTTTAATTCTGAAACATTCCCGAACTGATAAACGAACCTGGACACGTTCTTAGGCGACATAGGAAGATCATCTAGCTATGAAATCTCAATCAAGAATCAATCAAATCAATTTTCCATCTTTGAATCAATAGTTGACTTACAAAAATAGAAACTAAAACAAGTTTTCAGATCTTTTAGTAACCTTCCATAAAAAGCTAGCCAGCTGCACATCTATTTCCAAACACAATCAACCAGCCAAACATTCCCAAAATAATACTAATCAAATACGATTAGAATCAATACACAAATTGGGAAATAAATCCCAACAATCTCTGGAAATAAATCCCAACAATCTCCCCCTTTGGCATTATTTTGGCAAAACTAATAATAGCAACTAAAACACAATACTTTTTGTAAAGTTAACCCGCACAAATCAAACCTACTAGACTACTTACTCCCCATTTTTGACAAAAATAAGCCCAAAAATCTAGAAACTGTGCAACACCTCCCTGCAAATCACGTTCCAATTCATTGAGTTTTGCAAATCGCCCCCCCTGAATCCTCCACGAGTCTTACTCCCCCTGAATATGGTATTCTCTGATGCATATTATTTTTATCACTTATCAAAAGCTTGAAGTGACCATTACCATAATACTCAGAGTTAGTAGTACATGCTCTAAAAGAAGTATAAGCCCCATGACACCTTAAATCAGATTTCCTTATCCACACAAGTCTAGGAAATTTATTTTGCACATCAATCTTTGCTTTAGGTATCCTTCTTGTGAATGCAGAATTTGGTGGATTAATGATCATACCTCTTTTTAAAGCATTCAAGTATTTGTAACATGTAGGTCTAATGTGGCCAGGCAAATTACAATAGTGACATATAGGAATGAACCTGTTTGTTGCTTGTATTGTTACAACAGGCTTTGCAACAAACTTCTTGTCTGATCTTACCTGAGATTTCTTCAAGGACTGCATCATAGTATTGGTGGCTCCTTTCATAAAGACAGTCTTTCCATAAATTTCTTGACCCTTGTAGCCAATGCCTGAATGATCACCACAAGTTTTTATTGTGAGAGTAAGTGATCCAATTTTGATGTGCCCGAGTTTAGCATCCTTAAATTCTTCTGGGTTTGCTCCAATTCAAGTCTGGTCTCAGCAAACTTTCTTTGATGCTTTGTTGCCAAGATTTCATAATTTGTTGCAGCCTTCTTCAACTCATCTCTTTCCTTTGTTAAGACACTTACTTCATCTTCAAGCGATTTGTTTCGTTTGCAAACAACAAGCCATTTGCTGTACATCTTCTTATAAGCCTCCTGAATCTTCCCAAGGCTTAGGTCATCATCGTCACTGTCATCTTCAGTTTCATCCTCGAAATCTGTATCATCAACAATTCCACCAGAGGTTGTTACAACAGACTCTGTAACAACATTATCAGTGCTAATAAATTTTTATCCGTGAATTTATTTCTTACAGTGAAAGCCACATAATTGCTGGTGTGATCATCTGCATCCTCTTGACTTTCATCAGAATCGTCACTCCATGTAGACGCCATTGCAGCCTTGTTTCTCTTCTTGATAGTGTTTCCACACTCCGCTTGAACATGTCCGAATCTTTCACATTCTCGGCATTGTATTCTCTTATTTCTTTTCTTCTCTTCAAACCGTTGAGAGTTAAAATTCTTTTTTTGAGAATTTTTGTTCTTTGAATTTCGCCATGCCTTCTCATCAATAGCTTTAACAAAAGCTTTCATGTGAGCCTTCCAATAGGGGTAATTGACACCTTCCAGAAATGGTGGTTTGTTCACAAATCCTCATTCTCTCATGACATCCATTCCTGCAAAATCAACCAGTACACCAGGACCTCACCGAAATACACGTCAGT
The DNA here is from genome assembly GCF_000414095.1 of Morus notabilis. NCBI lineage: Eukaryota > Viridiplantae > Streptophyta > Magnoliopsida > Rosales > Moraceae > Morus > Morus notabilis. The sequence continues at coordinate 357,047 of NW_010363200.1, forward strand.
GACCCGCTCTGATACCAATTGTTAGTACCGGTTTGAGTCTTTTAAAACTTTATAAGACAATATGAATAATGCATAAACATAAAATAAAAGAACATGAGAGAAATGGTATCGCGGTTCGGTAACACCATACTCCAGGGGGCCACGCCCAGATGATGAACAATCCACTAAGAACTCTTTTACAATTCAATTGGACTTAATCTACCAGAAACTCCCTCTCTAAGAAGACGCCTATGAACTTGTAATTTCCCAATGGACTTGAACAGCGAGATCCCCTCGACTTTTGAACATTGGAATCCCTCCAACTAAGTTTTTCTCCCGAAAAACACTCAAATAATCTCTTTGAATACAAGTGCTCACCCATGTCTCACAACCCAGTAAAAACTCATCAAAAGGCGTACAAAGACTTAAGGGACACTTTCAATAAATAAGCAAGCTGTGAATAGCTTGACACATCTTCAATTAATTCGTTGAACCAAATCTGTTGCAACAATAACTGCAACATAGCTGTTAAGGTCAACTTTCTCAAAACCAATCCGAATCAAACTCCTTTAATTCTGAAACCTTCCCGAACTGATAAACGAACCTGGACACGTTCTTAGGCGACATAGGAAGATCATCCAGCTATGAAATCTCAATCAAGAATCAATCAAACCAATTTTCCATCTTTGAATCAATAGTTGACTTACAAAAATAGAAACTAAAACAAGTTTTCAGATATTTTAGTAACCTTTCATAAAAAGCTAGCCAGCTGCACATCTATTTCCAAACACAATCAACCAGCTAAACATTCTCAAAATAATGCCAATCAAATACGATTAGAATCAATACACAAATTGGGAAACAAATCCCAATAATCTCCGGAAATAAATCCCAACAATCAACATCATTAAATTTATTTAAAAACAATTAAACATAACAACAATCTCATCAAACATACACCACCACCATTATAATCATAATCACCATTATCATTACAATAATCACCACGATAATTTATAATAATCACCATGATAATCACAATATAAACCAATGTCAAACCAAAAAAAAAATATATATATAAATATATATATAATCAAAACATACAACACAAAAAATAGCTCAAAAACTCATTACGACATTAAACCGCAACTAATTAACAGGGCAATTTCAAACAAAGAAGAGTAGTGGCGGTTGGAGTCTGTGGCGGCATGGTGCGGCGGCAGAGTCCGCGGCGACAATGAGGGAGATTGGAATCAAGGAGGTTTTACATGTTTTTTTTTCTTTTTTTTTGTCAAATAAAAGAGAGGGATTTGAGGGGGATAAAGGGTGGCAAGAATATTTTTGTCAACGGAAGGGGGGCAACGATGATAATTGGGTGGTGGTGGAATTTCCAGTGGTGGTTTGTAGAGAGCATAGGCGAGAGAGCAAGCAGAGATGTAAAGAAAGAAAGAGAAAATGGGGAAGGGTTCACATTTTGGTTTCTTATACTTGAAACTTATATTGTAGCTAAAACGTAAGTCATTTGATGTATTGAATATAGTTTACACTGAAATTGATATTTGGTAATGAATAATGCTTGGAACACCGATTCTAATTTGAACTCGTGTTTTAATTAATGAGGTGCTATAATTTTATTAGTTGTTATTTAAAAGATTGCCACATAAATTAATAATAGCAAGTTATACTTACTAATAAAATTATGACACCTCATGAGTTAATACAAAAATTGAGATTAGAGTTTATGTCTTTAGCATTATTCTTTAGTTATTCATATATTTATGATATTTTCTTTCCTTAACAATATTTCTGAGTACGGGAAACTTGGTGCAGGATAGGATTCAAATTCCGACCTAGCTAAAATGTGCTATTGTTCCTTAACTAGTTGTTTCATCTCTTCAATTTATTAAAAAAATTACACCATTATCTTTTTTAATTTTTGAAAATTAAATTCTTATCTTTCAAATTCCAAAGCTTCAAACTTTATGCGGAAAATAGATATATCATCACACATTGGATAACAAAATGGAAAACTATGTAAAATTTGTATTTGTATGTCAAATATAGTATCACCATTAACATTTACATTTGCATTGGAGATAGTCAAATTAAGGCATATATACTTTTTTCTCATTCTCTTAAAATAATAAAGGATATATATTAAAGTAGCTAACTTATTTTTAAACACCCCCTGCGATCTATGTAGTGTCGAAAATATCCCTTTTGTATAATTTTCTTCTAAATTTTAGGCAGTGTTTTAGGTCTATAAGGTTTTTCCTACAAGGGCTAATGTTCCTAATTATTTGAGGCATATATGAAAACTGGCCTGCCGATCGAATATCTTCATTAGCTTCACTCTCACTTACTCTTGTGGATTGAAAAAATAAACAATGTGTGAAAAACATTTGCTAAATTAGTGTTGGCCAAGTATATAACGCCTCAAGTAGGAAAGATATTCATTGTGATAGAACAACTCATTCGTTCAATAGCTTATTCATGTTTTTTTTTTTTTTTTTTTTTTTTTTTTTTTTTTTTTTTTTTTTGTCTAACTTTTGGATGGAAAGAAAAAGGAGAAGATATTTTCAACACTTTTACTGTTTTACATATAGATATAATGATGAGAATACTACATTTGAAAATTCAAGATCCATAAGATAATCATATCATAACTCTGGGAGAATCTTAAAAACTTGTTGCTTCCAAATTTCAAGATGGATACTAAAACTTGACTCAAAAATTTCAGTGTTAAAGAATGTCACTCTTCAAAGGTTGGAGAGCAGAGTGCAATAAGTGCCTAAATTTCAATATAAAAAAAAAAGTATCAATTCTGTAAATAAATATATATACATGAGACGAGTTTTTAATGATTACGCTTTTATCATGGATAAAAATCTTAAGTAATTAAAGACATTGAATATTGCTACTGATTCCTTTTTGTTTCTTTTTTTGTTTTGTTTTCTGCCGACATGGATTTTACTCTTTGTCAAACAAGTGTGTAGAAAATATTCGGGACAATCTTAATCGGTTGAACTGATGAGTGTCTAGTGTCTAATATGCTATTGAGCCTACCTCTCCAACAGTCCTACATAATATTTGTTGGGTAGTGATCAACGTTCACACATCTTTTTTTTTTTTTTTTTTTGATAAAAGATCAACGTTCACACATCATTCTTAATCAATTGCACCTAAAAATATTTATTTTTCATTTCCCCCATATTTATAAGGCACTAAGAAAAAGTTGTTCAAACTTCAACACATTTTCTACTCAAGGGAGTGATGTATACATTTCACTCATTCCTTACAAGAACGTTAAATATGGATATTCTTTCCAATTTTCTGTCCACTTTCTAGCTATGGAGAACCTTTGTAATTGACAAATAAATATGCATATATATTAATAGAAGCCGCATGCGTGCACTTTTAGTGAGAATATTCGGATTCTACTAGTAATATAGTATATTTTACGATTAATTAATTGTCGTTTATTATTGCCAATATGTTGTTTGGTGTTATAGATATCTTCTTCACGGGTCATTAGATTAGATTAGATTCTACCACCGAAATTTTTTTTTTTTTTTGGTTCTCTCCTTTTCAAGCTTTATTCGTGATTCTCTTTCATAATTAACTGTACGTAAAATAAAGGAAAGGTTGGGAGAATAAAAATTTATCAATGCATCACCCGTCTAAAACCTCTTATGGCATGTTTACTTACCAGGATTAAAGAATGAGAGTGGAGAATAGGAGTTAATCCCATATTTACTTACTCTTTTTTATTCTGGAATAGGAGTGAGATTTGTGGGTCTCACTCAAATTTGGGATTGAAGAATGAGATTGGCATTCCCATGCCCCTCATTGGGATTAAGACTCTCATTCATAATATTAATATCAATTTACTATTATACCCTTATTTTACTTATAAATAC
>NW_010363201.1:0-179 GCF_000414095.1 Morus notabilis
AAAAGTCAGAAGGAGGCTATTAGGTAAGTAGTAGTTACCTGCCAATAAGGTAGGTCAAAAAAAAGTGATCTTTTCTTCCATAGTTGTTGCTTCTCCATATCCACATCCTTCACCTCGACTCTCTTGCGTTTAGGACGGACTTTCTTAACAACTTTTTTACCTCCTCTCCCATGCCCTTT
>NW_010363201.1:438-710 GCF_000414095.1 Morus notabilis
TTTTGTATAGCAACCACTAAGATTTCCATAGGCTGGAAAATCATTTATTGTCCACATTAAAATTGCCCTTAAATTGAAAACCTCCTTGTCAAATGAATCAAAAACACTGACTCCATTGTTCCACAACTCTTGTAAATCTTCTATGAGAGGTTGTAGGTAAATGTCAATATCATTGCCAGGTTGTTTAGACCCTGGGATTAATAATGTTAGCATGATGTTTTCTTTTTTCATGCACAAAAATGGTGGCAAGTTGTATATCACAAGCATCACTG
>NW_010363202.1:0-2256 GCF_000414095.1 Morus notabilis
AGAGCTGACTTAATTATCCTTCTAATGAGTCTGTTTGACGTAGTCCTCGGAATGGATTGGTTGTCAGAATACGGTGCAATTATTGATTGTTACCGTAGGAGGGTGACTTTGATGACTAAGTCTAGAATAGTGATTTCTCATCAGGCAGATATGAATCCAGTCTTGGGAGAATGACTGTTGAAGTATAGTGTTGGGGGATGGAGGAATCTAGCCTATTTTTCTTCCCTTCTTGCTTTGGAAGGTGCACATGAGGTAATTGGAAATAGTGCGGGAATTCCTGTAGCACATGAGTTCACGGATGTGTTTCCAGAGGATTTACCTGGTTTACCGCCGGATCGGGAGATTGAATTCAGTATTGATTTGATACCGGGGACGGCACCTATCTCTATTCCTCCATATCAGATGGCGCCTGCGAAGATGAAATAGCTGAGAAAGCAGCTTGAAGAGCTAGCAGAGAAGGGATATATTTAGAATAGTACTTCACCTTGGGGTGCACCGGTGCTATTTGTGAAAAAGCACGACGGATATCTTCGGTTATGCATTGACTACCGTCAATTGAATAGGGTAACTGTGAAGAAAACATACCCACTGCCGAGAATCGATGAATTATTCGATCAGTTGGGTGGATCACAATTTTACTCTAAGATTGACTTGAGATCGGGGTACCACCAATTGAAAATTAAGGAAGAGGTGTATTCTGTCACCTCGGGGAGTGGGCTTGGCTGTGTCTTAATGCAAGGGGGACGCGTGGTAGTGTACGCATCTCGCCAATTAAGACCACATGAATGAAATTACCCCACTTATGATTTGGAGCTGGCAGCGGTAATATTTGCTCTGACGATATGGAGATGTTATCTCTATGGAGCAAAGTTTTAGGTCTTTTCTGACCATAAAAGTCTGAAGTGCTTGTTTAATCAGAAAGACTTGAATCTCAGGCAAAGGAGATGGGTGGAGTATATGGAAGATTATGACTTCACTCTGTAATATCATCCTGAAAAAGCTAATGTGGTGGCTGACACCCTTAGCAGGAAGACGACGGGGACTCTGGCGTCATTAGCTTTGGAAGATTGGAAAAGGACTAAAGTGGTGAGTGAGTATAATCTTCAGTTCTACGAAGATTATAACCAGGCTATGGTGTATAATCTGGCCTCTACACCGGATATTGTGCAACGGGTTAAACAGAATCAATTGCAGGATCCACACCTCTAAGGAATCTGGATTCGAATCCAGAATGGAGAGCAACTCGAGGATTGGAGAATCCGAGAGGATGGAGTCTTGTATTTCTGCAACCGCCTTACTGTTCCTAAGGCGGATGAGGTAAAGAAGACGATTCTATAAAAGGCTCACAAATTGAAGTTTGCTATACATCCGGGAAGTACAAAGATGTACCATGACCTAAAAAGACAGTACTGGTGGAGAGGCATGAAAAGAGACGTTCGTGAGTATGTCTCATAATGTGTAACTTGCCTCCGGATTAAAGCTGAGCATCAGAAGCCAGCGGGAGAGTGCAACCTCTTCCTGTCCCTGGATGGAAATGGGAGCACATCACTATGGATTTTCTGATGGGGCTACCAAGAACCGAGCTGAAGCACGATGCCATCTGGGTGGTGGTGAACAGGTTGACGAAGTCCGCACACTTCATACCATTCTGTGTGACGTATTCTCAGATGATTCTGTCAGAATTATACCTGGAGCACATCGTGAGACTCACAGAGTGCCACTGTCTATCACGTCCGATTGTGATACCCGCTTCAATACAAGGTATTAGAGGAGTTTCCAGGAAGCCATGGGAACAGACTTGAACTTCAGCACATCATTTCATCCTCAGACTGATGGGTAATCTAAAAGAGTAATTCAGATTCTGAAGGATATGCTTCGTGCTTGTATTCTAGAATTTGGTGGAAACTGGAAGAAGTGCCTGCATCTTGCTAAGTTTGCGTACAACAACAGCTATCAGGCCAGTATTAGTATGGCACCGTTTGAGGCTCTCTATGGTCGTTCTTGTAGGTCACATGTTTGTTGGTTGGAACTAGAGGATCGACTGAGTACTGGACCGGCGGTTATTCAAGAAAATAATGAGAAGATAGCCGTGATCCGGGAACGACTGTTGACAGCTCAAAGTCGTCAGAAAAGCTATGCTAATAGAAGGCATAGGCCTTTGGAATTCCCACAAGGTGACTTTGTCTTGCTGAGGGTTTCCCCACGCAAGGGAGTTGTTCAGTTTGGTGTGAAAGGGAAACTTGCACCAAGGTATGT